>NC_083402.1:109205212-109505212 GCF_020745735.1 Hemiscyllium ocellatum
CAAACCCACCAACTCCCACAGCTACCTGGATTACACCTCTTCCCACCCTACCTCCTGCAAAAATGCCATCCTGTACTTTCAATTCCTTTGCCTCCGCTGCATCTGCTAGCTGGAGGACCAGTTCCAGAACAGAACATACCAGATGGCATCCTTCTTTAGAGATCACAATTTCCTTTCCCACGTGGTTAAAGATGCCCTCCAATGCATCTCGTCCACACCCTGCCCCTCCGCCCTCAAACCCCACTCTCCAACCATAACAAGGACAGAACCCCTGGTGCTCACCTTCCACCCTACCAACCTTCGCATAAACCAAATCATCTGAAGACATTTTTGTCACCTCTAAACGTACCCCACCACCAGGGATATATTTCCCTCCCCACTCCTCTCCGTCTTCCGCAAAGACCATTCCCTCCATGACTACCTGGTCAGGTCCACGCCACCCCCCCCCCCCACAATCCACCTTCACTTCCTGGCACCCTCCCCTCCTACTGCAGGAATTGCAAAACCTGCACTCACATCCCCTTCCTCACCACCATCCAAGGCCCCAAAGGAGCCTTCCACATCCATCTATATTTTATCCATACATCCACCAACATCATTTATTGTATCCATTGCTCCCGATGCGGTCTCCTCTACATTGGGGAGACTGGATGCCTCCTAGCAGAGCGCTTCAGGGAACATTGCGGGACACCCACACCAATCAACCACACCGCCCTGTGGCCCAACATTTCAACTCCCCTTCCCACTCTGCCGAGGACATGCAGGCCCTGGGCACCTCCACCGCCGCTCCTTCACCACCCAACGCCGGAAGGAAGAACGCCTCATCTTCTGCCTAGGAACACTTCAAACCCATGGCATCAACGTGGACTTCAACAGTTTCCTCATTTCCCCTTCCCCCACCTCACTCCAGCCCCAACCTTCCAGCTCAGCACTGTCCCCATGACCTGTCTTACCTGCCTATATTCCTTTCCACCTATTCACTCCACCCTCCTCTCTGACCTATCACCTTCATCCCCACCCCCATTCACCCATTGTATTCTTTGCTACCTTCCCCCACCCTCTTCTCTGACCTATCACCTCCATCCCCACCCCCACTCACCTATTTTACTCTATGCTACTTTCTCCCCACCCCCACACCCCTCTCATTTATCCCTCCACTCTGCAGACACCCTGCCTCTATTCCTGATGAAGGGCTTTTGCCCAAAACGTTAATTTTCCTGCTCCTTGGATGCTGCCTGACCTGCTGTGTTTTTCACCACCCCTCTAATCTAGACTCTAGTTTCCAGCATCTGCAGTCCTTGTTTTTACCAATAAAGACAACAGCAGAATTCAGTATGATTACATTTACCGAAAGATGTTGTGAAACTTGAAAGGGTTCAGAAAAGATTTACAAGGATATTGCCTGGGTTGGAGGATCTGAGCTACAGGGAGAGGCTGAACAGGCTGAGGCTGTTTTCCCTGGAGCATCGGAGGCTGAGGGGTGACTTTATAGAGGTTTACAAAATTATGAGGGACATGGATAAGATAAATAGGCAAAGTCTTTTCCCTGGGGTCGGGGAATCCAGAAGTAGAGGGCATAGGTTTAGGGTGAGGGGGAAAGATATAAAAGAGGCCTAAAGGGCAATGTTTTCACACAGAGGGTGGTACGTGTATGGAATGAGCTTCCAGAGGATGTGGTGGAGGCTGGTACAATTGCAACATTTAAAATGCATCTGGATAGGCATATGAATAGGAAAGGTTTGGAGGGATATGGGCCGGGTGCTGGTAAGTGGAACTAGATTGGGTTGGCATGGACGGGTTGGACCAGAGGGTCTATTTCTATGCTGTACATCTCTATGACTCTATGACTCTACCTGCTATTTGTTTGCTCTTTCAATATCGTCATGCTCTTCATTTGAAAACTTTAAAATTTAAGTGCCAGACTAGGACCGTAGCCTTCAGATACTTCAGGTCGTTCAAAATGAAACTTAGCAAAGCTTTGACTTGAACATGCTGGAAGGTATGTCTCAAAATCGAAAGGCAATAATCCTTGATCCAGGGAAAGGACACATCCTTTATTCAGGATAGGTTAGTCAAGAGCAGTTAGCGCTATTAATCCAGTGGCAGGAGCACAGTCAGTTGGCCACCCGTAGCAGTCAGGATCTGGGAATAATCCATAGCTTTGAAGAACAGTGAATGGGTCATGTCCAGCCCTGTGAGTGACTGAAACCAGTCCAGGGAGTTAGGAGAAATGATTTGGGAAACTGTGCAGACAGCAGTTTGACATCTAGTCACTCATGATGGGACAGGAGGTATGTCTATATCTTGTTTGCACACGCGTAAGGTTGGCCTGATAGATTTCACTGGCTAGGCTGAACAAGGACTCTGGGTATTCTGTCTCAAGGCTATTTGTGACAATGTGTATTTCATCAAGTGCACACTGCACGTCCAAAATGGGTGAATCATCTGCAAACCCCAGAACCTCTTCAACAATTTTAAGAGCCAATTCTCTCACTTTTAATTTCACCAACCACAAGTAACTGAAATTAAACAAGTTGTTTCACCCTACATTTTATTTAATCTGCTGGGATCTTTGGTACCCCAAATCTCAGACTAGATCTGTCTAAACCTGTCCAAATCACAGACCCGAGCCCCCAAAATGTTACAACACGGTGTTGAACCGTTGTGTTAATTAAACCAAAATCCAGAAAAGCTCACCTCATAATCTGTTAAGGTATGAGTGGCAGAAACTCCCAAATTCCACTATTTAAAACTAAATCAGTTTATTCCTTAACTCTAAAACTGAACATTAAACAGCAACCATTTAAAATACGAAGCCCTCTTCCTCTAAACTGCCTATTCTTTGACTCCAACCCTCGAACAATGTACGGATCCAAAACAAAAAGTTATTAAAATTATGTAAATTTAAAAAACACACAGCGACTTTTGTCTCCAGTAGCTATCTTTCAGCTGAAGATCTCCCTGGGTCGTCATCTTTCTTTTACTACGAATATTTTTCTAATGAGCAAGGTACTTTCAATTTTCCAATACACTTGGAGACTCTAGCTAGTCATGTGACTGGTGCTTGCAAGCTCTCCATGCAAAATAACATTCACTCTCTCTTAAAGGTACAGTGCATGCCTTCAACATCATAATAATGTCAAATGCAAGAGGAAACTATGCTGTAATTTAAAAGATCCTGAATAGCATTGACCTAGAGAGAAATATCTGGGTACAAGCCCACAGCTCCCTGAAACTGACAACACAAGTGGGTAAGGTGGTAAAGAATGTGGGTGAATCTCTCCAAGACACTCTGCCACTCCCAATCAAATACAGTCTATTTATACATTCTTGTGTTATGATAGTCACATGCCAGATTGATCTAGTAAACATAGATGTAGTCTGACTGTTAGAATCCTTGTAATCTTGTGACTGCACGAAGCAATCATTTAACATCATTGTGTCATGGTGGCCGTGCTGACCTCATCATAGGTGACTGCTGTTTGGATGTTGGACTTTTTGTTCCTTCCTGTGCAAATGCAAATGTGACTAGATCCGACGTTGTAGATAACCTTTGTTCCCTACTGCGGACCATTCCCTCCATCCTGATGCTGGGCCAAATTGCACAGGTTTGCATTACTGGAAACATCATACTTTCTGCAGAAATAACTGTACTAAACTTATTTCTTTACTACAGTTTAGTTTACTCTGTTAAGCTGAACAATAATCATATTTTCCCATGACCCTCATCTTCAGTACCCCTTAAGGCCTTTAGCCATGCCCAAGATGGCTATTACCTATCTAAGACACTTCCCAACTCATGGATGAAGCAACTGCTCCTCTAATACCAGCCACCTATCTCTCCATCTCTTGAATTACCTTTTAATGATGCAGTTAAGTATAAATTGTACCTTTATAACTACAAACAGTAATACTACTGTATACTACTACTAGTAATCCTACTAGTGATATAATTTGAAATGATGAGTGTAGCTGAATATTAAGACTGCAGTTCCAAATCTTATCTGGATCTTGCAAAATCCTATCTGCATTATCAGCTTGAGTCTTAATTTCTTTGATGCGGTCACTCCATTGGTGTATTTTTTGCATAATCTGAGTCTAATTTGCAGTTAGGGATGGAATTGGTGGTAATTCAGGAGTTATGGAGGGTAATAAGTCCTAGTCCGTATCTGCCAGTTAGATCGTGAGGTTCTCCATCTTCGTCAGACTTGAGACTGGCACTGACGAAGTTTTATTGCTAATGGTGAGATCTGACAAGATGTTTCCCAATGCTAGGTTTTGTCTTTCCAGAGAACATTGTCTCTCAGCAGCAGTTGCTACATGGTATGTCTATCCAATAAGGATATATTGCAGTACAGACTGATTATTTACATGCTGATTAGACAGTGAACAATTCTCAAATGCAGCAAAACCATAGCTTGTGAACCCCTGTATTATTGTCTCCTCTGGGCAGACCCAATGATCTTCCCCTTGGTAAGACGGGGATAAATCAATTCTGTCTTTAGTATTGTTCATAATGATTACATGGGTTGATGAATTGCTCAGTGATATCCATGTTCACTCGTGATATTAACTGAATTCCTGGACTCTCTTCAGAGAGTAAATGTAGTTGCCCCTGTGCCTGGGGATTTTGAATGATTTGATTATTTATTCTCAGATGCACTGAGATACAATGAAATATTTTGTTTTGCATGCTGCCCAGACAGTTCATAACATGCAGAAGTACATCAGGGTAATGGAAAACACGCAGAATATAGTGCAATAGCTACAGAGAAGGTACGTGGAAAGATCAACTTTAAGAAATGAAAAGTCCATTCACAAGTCTGAAAACAGCAGTCACGGAGCAGTTCTGGAAACTGTTCATATGTGTTTTCAAACTTTTGCAACCAGAAGAGGGAGGAAGAAAGTATAATTGGGGTCATTAGGGTGTTTGATTTTTTTTGCTGCTTTCCTGACAATGTAGGAGGAGTAAATGGAGTCAATGGAGGGAAGGCTAGTTTTCGTGATGGACTGGCCTCAGTTCACAACTCTGGAGAGGATGCTAAGGTGCATTTTTAGAAATTGGTAAAAGTCATTGCAGACAGGCTGAATTTTCTTAGCCTTCAGTGGAAGTAGAGACATTGGTGCACTTTCCTGTCAGTAGTGTCAGTGTGGATAGACCAGGACAGATTATTGGTGATATTTCCTCTTCGGAACATGAAGCTCTCGACCACTTCCACCTCAGCACCAGTGAATCAGACAGGGATGTATCCTCTACTCTGCTTCCTGAAGTTGATGACCAGCTCCTTTGATTTGCTGACATTCAGGGAGAGATTGGTATGTTTACAGCATGCCACTAAGGTTTTTTCCTGTACTTTGTTGTTGTTTGAAATCCAATGCAGTATGGTGGCATCATCAACAAATTTGTCAATTATGCTAGAGCTGAATGTGGCCATGCAGTTGTGGGTATGATAAGGATTACAGTAAGGGGTGACTATGTAGCCTTGTTGGTCAGCAGTGTCGATGGTTATTGTGGAAGAGGTGTTGTTGCCTATTACCTATCCTTAGTGATTGTAATGTAGAGTCCCAGGCATGAGATTGGAGATGCGTTTGCTTGAAGTTATGGTTTTGGCAGTGGAATTAAAGTCAATAATAATGATTCTGATGGAGGTATCCTTGTTATCCAATGTTTCAGAGATATGTGTAAGGCCAGGCAGCTGGAGTGTGCTGTGGATGTATTGCGATGGTGGGCGAATTGTAGTTGATCAAGGCAATCTGGGATGCTGGACATAATGTTCATGCTTCAGTATTTGCTTGTAACTAGGTGAAGGAGCACAGTCTTGTGGTCTGATTTATCAAGAGATAAGTAGGAAACGGAGCAGGAGATGTATTTTGCTGCTCAGCAACGGTCGAGGGTGTTTGGGCCTCTTTTGGAACAGGAGTTTATTGTTCGTATCTTGGGATTGGCTTGGGACACTCTTGAGATTGGCTTGTTTAAAGTCACTGGCTCTGATGAACAATGTCTCAGGATATTCATTTTCAATTGTATTTGTCGCGGTGTATAATTCATCAAATGTGCTCGTCATTTCCACACAGAGTAGGATGCAAATTGGATTGATTCCTCAAGCTGACTAAGCTAAAGTACAGTCAAATCCGGAAGATAAATGAAAACATCATGAGAGTCAAAACTAAATTCAACATGAAAAGTGAAAGACTGCTATCAAATTTAAACACTGGACCAATAAATGTCAACTGCATTTCCTTAGCTATATATCTGACACCAGGTCAGGTACTCTTTCTGCCTACAGTTACGACAGGCTTGTGCTGACCATGGTAAATAACCAGCCTGTACAGTGGAACCTCGGTTATCTGAATATCAATTTTCCGAATTTGGATTATCCAAAGAAGATCTCCAAGGTCCCGCAAAAACATTACATCAAAGAGGTAAGTGTATTCGCCTTACCTGTACTGAAGAACGTGTGAAAACGCTGGCAAATACGAAGAAGCAGAAGCAGCTCAAGTGTCAGCAACTGGATAATTTTTAGGTAAGGGTTGTTACACATCCCTTTTGCAAAAGTAAGTATTTAACATTACTGTACAAGTGTTCCTGTCACTTTATCGGGCCGTTTCTTAAAAAGAAAGGCAGAGGCTGTTCCCGGAAACTAACAAATGCTGTTGTGATCAGAGAAACTGTTCGGGACCCTGTGTAATGCTGTCATCACCACTCCATGCCAAATTTTTAAAAAGTTTTCTCATGTTATCAGTATTTTGTTCATTATATGAAATCTGTGTTCTCTTGTGCTCAGTACATTAAAATGATAGATTTAAATAAATTCTCCGGTAGAGCACAGCATCTGATCTGCATGGCTTCCCTTGTTTAAGATAAAATTGATTCTCCGAATAATCAATTATCCAAACAAAATAGTGCCTGTCCATGTCATTTGGGTAACCAAGGTTCCTCTGTATATGTACAGCATGCTTTGGCCTTGTGCAGGCTTTTGAGAAGTATTTGATACATAATCTGCAAGCAGACTGGTAGTACTCTAAACAGGGTGTAGCAAATTAAAGCAGATGTTGGAATCTGTACTGAAAACAAAGATGTTGAAAATCACAATGGGTCAGGCAGCATCCATGGAGAGAACAAGCTAATGTTTTAAAACCAGGTGACTCCTCATCAGAGCTATCATGAAGTTTGGGGGTAGAATTTATGCAAGAGTAGGGGTGTAGAGTGTTGGGGGCGAAAGGGTGCTGATAATGCAGATTAAGTGATTGGAATGTGCAAATGGCAGAACATCCTCATGTCTAACTGCCAAACTGGAAAGAACAGAACTGGTGTTGGGGTAGGGGAGAGAGGGCACGGTGACAGAAAATGCAACAAGTGAAGCTGAAAGTTAGGGTAGAAGTGGGACGGAATGCACAATCTTAATGTGTTCAATCCACATTAAGTCCAAAACTTGTCAGCTACCGAGTCTGAAGATGAGCTGTTCCTACATTTTGCACTGTGATGTGCTGTAGCACTGCAGCATGCCAAGAACAGGCAGGTCGGCTTGTGAGCACCATGCTGTGTTAAACTGGCCACCTACAGGCAGGTCAGGGTCATGTCTGTGCACAGACGGGTGGTAGTCTGCAAAGCTGTCATTCCGGCTGTATTTGGTTTCTCCAGTGTAAAGTAGGCAACTTTGGATACAGTAAATGCAATAGACCACATTGGAGGAAGTGGAGGTGAAACGCCACTTCAGCTGGAAAGACTATTTAGCCCCATGGATGGGAAGTAGGGAAGAGGAGATTTGCATTTTCTGTGGTTACATGTGAACGTGACATGGACAGGAGACATATTCTGGAGGAGTTTCACAAGTTTGATTGCATTCTGGATTACTTGGGGTAATTGCTGACCCAACTATCTAATTTTTACCTGTTGCTGATAACTGCCATTTATGATTTTATGCAATTTCTGGTGAGTGTCTTGAACTTGGGAGTTGATTTCTCCAATATTAAGGGTGTTGACCATGGCTGCTTCTGAGGCAGAGCCTGCCCTTGTTAATTCCATTCCCTCTTTTGTTCCTCACCCTCACTGTTTTAGGTGGCTTAAATTCTCCTTTATTTAAATGCCCTTGAAGAAGTAACCAATAAGCAGGGGGAAATGCTAGACAGAGTAAATGGAAGGGGCTGAGGGCATCAGCCCAGATGAAGCTGAAGTCTTAGTAGTGGGTACGGTTTGTCTACAAGATTGAAGAGTGTAGCAGAGAATGTAACCAGAATAGGAGTGGTCTTCAATAATGTTAGCTGCTTTCCCCAAGCAGAGGAAAATGTCAGGCAGAGTAAATGGAAGGAAGAGTAGCTTTTCATGAGGGACTGGGCTGAGTTCACATCTCTCTGTAATTTCTTGCAGTCTTGGCCAGAACAGTTGTTATTGCAAGGTGTGATGCAGCTGGATAAGAAGCTTTACATAATGCACATATAAAAATTGGTCAGAGTCATTATGGATATGCTGAATTTCCTTAGCCTCTGAGGAAGTTGAGGTGTTAGTGTGCTTCCTTGACTGTAGAGTCGGTGTGGCTGAACCAGGATAGATTGTTGAATCTCTTGACCATCTCCACCATAGCACCACAGGCCTTGCCCTTCACTCCCCTTCCTGAACTTGATGACTAACTCTTTCAATTTGCTGACATTGACGCAGCGATTGTCTTTTCAGCATGCCACAAAGCTCTCTATCTCTTTACTGTACAGTGTCTCGTTGTTTGAGGTACAACTCACTATAGTCATCAGCAAATTTGTAAAATGAGTTAGACTTATTTTGGCCACAGAGTGACGAATATTTCAGGAGTAGCAGTAACTGGGTAATTTTTCAGCCTTGCAGGACATCAGCATTGAGGATTATTGTGGAGGAGGTATTGATGTCTTTCCTTACTGATTGCAGTATGGAGTGCTGGGTCTCGAAGTTTGGAGATGAGTTTGGTTGGAATTATAATGTCGAGGGCAAAGCAAAAATCAATAAATAGAGGTCTGACATAGATGGCCTTGTTATCCAGATGTTCCAGGAATAATTTTGAAGCCAGCCAGGTGGCATCTGCCATGCACCTATTGATACTGTAAGAGAATTGTAGTTGATCAAGGCAATCTGGGAGTCGGAGTTGATGTTCACATTTCTGCTTGTAAGCCAGGAGGAGCACAGCCTTATGGTTTGTTTTACAAAAAGTGTAGGTGGGGCATGGAATGGTTGATGTCTTTGACTGCTGTCTGAGGGTGTTTGTGCCTCTGGTAGTATAGAAGATGTATTGATGTTATCTTGGTAGCACACTGTTGCAGTTGACCTGGTTGAAGTCACTAGCTCTGATGAACAAGGATTCAGGGTACTCCTTCTCAAGGCTATTTGTGGTGGTGTACATTTCATCAAGCATGCTCCTCACTTCTGGATGGAGTAGGATTGAAATCTGATTGACTGAAGATCACTTAAATGAAAAAGAGTGAAATCAACAAAATAAACAAAAACGTCATGAGAGTCAAACTTAAATTCAGGATGAAAAGTGAAAGACTGCTGTCAAACGTAAATACTGGGACCAATAATGGGAACTCCAGAGTTCAGTGTAATGCATCTATCTGCTATTTGTTTGCTCTTTTGATATCATCTTGCTCTTCGTTTGAAAACCTAAAACTTTAACATGCCAACTCAGCAGACCAGGACCTCAGCCTTCAGATACTTCAGGGCATTCAAAATGAAACTCAGCAAAGCTTTAACCTGTGTGTGTGATATATATGTGTGTGTGTATATAAAATATAACTATAATATATACAAAGCAGTTTGCACATGCTGGAAGCTATGTCTCAAAGTCTAAAGGAAGTAATCCTCAATCCAGGAGGACATCCCTCTTTCAGAATAGGTTAGTCAAGAGCAGTCTCCGATATTAATCCAGTGGCACGAGCAGAGTCAGATGGCCACCCATGGCAGTCAGGTTCTGGAAATAATCCATAGCTCTGCAGAACTGTGAGTAGGTCATAGCCAGTCCAGGGATTTAGGAGAAAACAGTTAGGAAACTATGTCGGCATTTTTCAGACATCTGGTCACTCATGTTTTCGTGCCCTGGTGGGACAGATGACATGTTGGCCATGCCTTGGTTGCACTTCCTTGAGGTTGGCCTGAATAATTTCACTGGCCTGCCTGAACAAGGCCTTCTGGGTATTCTGTCTCAAGGCTATTTGTGGCGATGTATATTTCATCAAGTGCGCACTTCATTTCCACATTGGGTGGGATGTAAATTGCTGTTAGGAAAGAAGTGAATTCCTGTGCATGCAGTAGGAATGATACTTCACGTTTTCATTTGGGTGAGCAGTAACTCGCCAGGTTCATAATGCCTGAGCACCAAGTTGTGCAGATCAGGAGGAAGATGCCATCTGCCATTTTCCTTGCCTGAGGATGCTGTGTGGTCCATCCAGTGAATTGGCAAGCCATCCAGTTGAAAGGCACGGTCAGCTCACAGGATTATGCCGTGTTTTTGTAATGGAGCACACAGCAGTCTCTCAATTCTCTTTGGTCAGTGAGTGTAGCTTTAAGTTTGTCCAGCTTGTTTTCAATAGCTTCAGGAGTATGCTGGGGAGGGGGGGTGTCTTGAAACTAGGTGGTTTCAGGCATCTTCCACAGTTCCTGGGTAAGTGACTGCTTCTGGTCAAGTCCAGGAGTCAGAGTGGATGGTCTGCTGTTCTGGAAGGTATGTGGGTGTTTCTGATGGGGTGCTGGAAACTGGTCGTGGACTTAGGAGCTCCAGAAGGGCTTGTTCTCGGCCTGGTTGGGCTTCTCTGTCAGGTCTGCACGAACTCACATAGGGCATCAATTCCGCATTAGGTCCATTACACAGAGTCGGGTTCTCAAGTGATGTCAGGGTCAGGCATTAACTTAGAGAAGCTGGTAAGTGGCTGGTAACTTCAGTGTCACTGTGATGAGCATTAGGGAAGGTCTTGGTCATCATCAGTCCGATTCAGTCTCCAGTGGATGTTTCTGAGATGGAAAGATTGCCAGATCTGTCAGTAGATTTAAAAATAACGAGTGAGCACCATCCAAGTGCTTAAATCTATAACAAGTTAAAAACTACCTGTCCATGCTTGTACAACGGCATGAAGGTTACTGTTATGGCACAGAGGTGAACACTTCTACTAATTATACCAAACACCCAGGAAAGCTCACCTATCTCGGAATCCGTTAAAGTATGAGTAACAGAGAACTCCTAAATTCCACTACTTAAAGAGAAAAAAAACCTACTTATTCTTTAACTCTACAAGCTATGGTTAGCAAGTACTAGTTCCCACTTCTAGTTTTAGGAATGGCACCTACACAATCAATCATAACCCACGTGAACGGTTCTTCAAATGAGGGAATTGGCAACAAAGGTGCTGATTTTATTACTTGTCTGTGGCCTACCCTCCATTTGGCAAGAATGACATGTATGGCAAAAGTTAACCAAATCCTTATGCATTCCAGGCCATTGGAAATGCTTCTGTACCTTTTTAGCCTGAGTCTTCCTTACACCTAAATGACCTCTTACTAGTAGTTCATGTGCTACCCGTAACACTTTCTGTCTGTATGCTATTGGCAACACAATCTGGTGCATTTCTGCCCACTTCTCCTCTGCACTAATTTGCCATGGTCTCCATTTCATCTTAGGGTTCTATCTTTAAGACAATAACCCTCAGGAATATATTTGACTCCTTTTCTGAGTATGTATCCACATACATATCTTTTATTGTCTCATCTTTCTCTCATAAGTCCATTAGCCTTTCGGGATTAAATATTTCTGCCTGACTCTCTGCCCGTTCAGGCTTTTTCTGTTCCCTTAAGTCAAATGGGGTGTCCACTAACTGAACCTCAACTCCTTTATCTTTCTCGTCAGTTTTAGCTTCATGCTGTGTCTGATGATGGTGGGATCTTGTTACTAAACAGTCTGTGAAAATTCCAGGGTATTTTTCTTTTAACTCCTCAGTTCCCTGGTCTTCCTTTGGCTTTTCCACAACAAGGGGTGACACCCCCGCTTTGAATCTTGCTAAATCGTTCCCGAGAACAAATGTATTCCTGGAACTGACATCTGTCAATCACTCCCACTGTTACTTCCCCAGTCTTGAGTTGGCACTCAAACCTGATCTGACTTAGGGGAATGATAAATGTCTGTCCATCTATCCCACAAATTACCACTCTCTCGGGTAAACAGGTCAGAAAGAGTGCAAATATATTCATCTCTTGCTATTAAAGACTGATTTGATCCTGTATCTCTCAAAATTATAACTTCTTTCCCTTCTCCCCCATTCTTTCTGAGTAAATTTTATCTACAGAAGTGAATTTTTACAGAGATCAGGCACTAACTCCATACCCAACCCCTGCCTAGACTGCATTCTCCTGCAGCTCCTCAACTTTCCTTGGGGGTTTCCTTTGCTACTTTCATTAATGCCACTGGCTTAGCCTCTTTTACCACACCCTTTCCCACAGTGCATTTCTTTAATGGCCATCACTCCGACTTTACGTGTCCAACTTTCTGGCAGTGAAATCACTTTTTCCCAGTGCCTTTCTTAAACTACCGGCACTCTAATTTTCTGTGTTGTAATCCATTACAATGTCAACACCTGAGGCCTTTCATCTTCTTCCTAACCTCTTGGGCTCCTTTTTTAACCTGTGCTAAACATTTACCAGTGTGCTCTACATTGTTTTGTAGTGTAGGATCTCCCCTTCTCCCAATTTCTACCCCTCACAGGATGAAATTCTTGCTGAAACCGAATATTTGCCTTATGCATCAATATATATTCATCTGCCATCTCTGCTGCTCTTCTCACTTCTTGAACTTTCTGTTCCTCCAAATGAATTCTAATCATCTCTGGAAGTGAATTTTTAAACTCTTCCAGTAGTATAATCTTTCTTAGAGCCTCATTGTCTTACCTATTTTTTAAGGCCCACACTCCTATATCACTCCTATGTTTAATTCTTTCAAACTCAACGTAAGTCTGACCTGATTCCTTCTTTATGTTTCTGAACTGCTGTCTATACCCTTCTGGTACTAACTCAAAAGCACTCTTATAACCTATTTGACCTTGTCATAATCTTTTAACCACTCATCTAACAGCGCTACAAATACCTAACTAGCACTGCCTACCAGCTTAGTCTGAACTAGCATTACTCACAAGTCCTCTGACCACTACATCTGCCTAGCCAATTTTTCAAATGAAATCAAGAAGACTTTAGCATCTTTCTCAATGTTTAACATATTTGTATACATCACTACCTTCTCTCTTCATCTCCATCATGTTACTTGACTTTTCTGACTAAGTCGTAACTTCTGAAGTTCAAGTTCTCTCTCCTTTTCTCTTTCTTTTCTCTCTCGCTTTCTTCTCTCTATTTGCTCAGCTAAGAACTTGCTCTCTTTTTCATGTCTTTCTTTCCTTCTCCTTTCTCTCTCTTTTTTCCACTCTCTTTCTCTATCTGCTAACTCCATTTTCATGAATTATAATTTAAGTTTTTCTAACTCTTCTAACTTGGATGTTTCTCTGACCTACTTAAGTGCTTGACTACTCTCCTTACAATTTCAGTTTTACTTTTATCTTTGGTTAAACCCAATTCTAACCTCATTGCTAATTGTATAAGTATGGTCATTCTGTCCTTCTAAACTTTCTTGGCAAATTTAGGAACCATCTTCAAGTTCCAGAATCTCTTTTACAATTTTAAGAGTCACTTTTCTCATTTTTAATTTAACCAACCACAAGTAACTAAAATTAAACAAATAATCTCATCTACATTTTATTTAATGATCTAGGACACAAATTGGCAAGTGTTTATATCTGCTGGGATCTTTTGTGCCACAAATCTATTGAAATCTGTCTAAATCTCAGACTGATTCTATCTAAACCTGTTTCTAAACCTGTTCAAATCCTGACGAGCCCCCAAACTGTTACGACATGACGCTGAACCCTATTGCAAATTAAATCAAACACCCAGAAAAGCTCACTTCAATTTGTAACGTGTTAAAGTATGAGTGACAGAGAACTCCCAAATTCCAATATTTAAAGAAAAAAGTCAATTTATTCTTTAATTCTAAAAGTGAACATTAAACAACAACTACTTACAACTTAACCTCCTTTCTCTGAAATGCTTGTTATCTGCCTCCCACTCAATAACATTATACTGTTCCCAAAGAACCCCGTATTAAAATTACATCTTAAGCTCAAAGACCACACAGTGGCTGTTATCTATGGTATCCCTTTTTCAGCTCAAGATTTCCCTGGGTCGTCTTTAGACTTTTGAGAATTTTTTTTGCTGTATTTCATCCCTACCAAGACCATGATAAGTTTTGAATAACATCTGCCTTATGCAACGGGGCAACTACAATGTCTTGCATCCCCTCCCCCCTTTTGCTCTACCTTTCTCCCATTTCTGCATCTCATCCTGGGCCTGTAATGGCTCTGCCAATTCCTAATAATTTTCTATAAACTTGCAATGGTTAAGTAATCCCATGATATGCCGGACTCTGTTCGCAGTATGGGGTAACTCCAATATAGCTGCATTCTGCTGTGTCTTTTTTCCGTTCCTGATTTGATGTCCTAAGTATTTAACTTTGTGTCTTCCCATTACACCTTACATGAGCTGATCTTTAATCCAGACTGACTGACCTGATGCCACACTTGGCTTAGTATCCGGATATGTTTCTTTTTGCCTTCTGAGGCAATCAAGATGTCATCTACATACCGTAGGATGGTACTTTCTGTTTTTTGTCCTATTGATTTGGCTTATTGTCTTGACCATATGGTGGAATATGGGTGGACTGTTATTAAATCCCACGTTGACTGTTATGAAATCCTAGCTGTAATAGAGTCCCCCAGACAATAAAGTCAAGCTTGTTCTGAGACTTAAGGTCCACTGGTCCTGACCAAAATCTATGAGCAGTATCGAGGAGAGAGAATATGTCGTGCTGAGGTTTTAGGCCATTAAATATTGTTGATGTGTTGGCCACTATTGAGTACTCCCTGGTGGCATACTTGTTCAGAGAGGTATAATCAACTGCAGACCAGCATGACCTGTCAGGTTTCTTGATGGGCCAGACAGGAACATTAGTATGGGATGCAATTGGCCTGACAATTCCTTGTTCCTCTAAAACCCTAAACATCATGACTATCGCTTACCTGCCTCGGGCATATTGGGATAATGTTAATGTGGTAGATGAGAAGGCCTCTTAACCTTTACAGGATCTACCTGCATTAATCCACAATCCTGTTGGTAGGTTGGGTCCTTGCTATCCCTCCCCCAAATTCTTAGCTGGCCCAATCAACCTGCAGTGTAGCTACTGGAGGTGTAGCATCTCTTTTTCTTCCTCTCCCTAAAGTGGCGGAAGAATACCTACGTCAATAGCTACACCTAACTGTTCTAAAAGATCAATTCCCAAAATGGTTTCTTCCTCATTCTCACAAGCCCGGACCTGAACAGATTGTACAACATTCCCGATCTGTACTGGGGCTGGTTCACTTAATGTAGCTTCCTTAGCTCCCGAAACTCCTTTAATTTGGATGTTCAAAGGGTAAATCCATATCAGTGATTGATACAGATGCTGCTGTATCTATTAATATTGCATACTTATGGCCCCATAACAGCATGGCAATAAATAATCTGGGATCCTTCACCCCACACTGAGCACCGCTACCCATCATTGGGGTAGCAGCTACTTCAGGTCATCCGCTAAGACCGGGATGACAAGTGGCAGTGCCATTGCTCCCAGTAGGCATAGGGGCCTGATGTTGCAAGCATGGTCACCAGTGTCCCTACCCTGAGTGGTTTGATTTTGGGACGCTTGGTCCTGTGGTCCCTTGCTTTCGCCTCTGCCCTCATTTATGCAGCAGTCTTTTTTCTAATGGCCTGACCCATCATGTTCAAGCACATATACTTTTCCATATCTTTATCTTGTCCTGCCCCAGTCCCCTTTCTGTCTACATTGTCTGACAATGTGTCCTTTCCTGCTGCACTTACAACACTCAATATCCAGCTTTCCTCCTTGAGCTGCATTCACATTGGCCATATTGCCCTCTTTTTCTGACTGCCTCAGCCCTTCTAATCTAATTTGGGACCTGGTTATAGTTATTTCACACTGGCACCCCAATTTTCAAAATCTTAGCTAGCTGGGATACAATTCCATCCTTTAGTACTTTCAAATATAACTCGCCTATTGCGGAAAGGCCACACTCCCATTGTAATTGTATGCTTCAAACTTCCTTTCTACATTGTCCTCAGTCTTTCGGTTCCTCTATTATTAAGTCACCTTAGTCCAATTGGGATGCTCCGACCTAATGTATCCTTAAATGGCTGTGTCTGTCATTGAGCCATTAGTTTTGGATTGTCTAAGTGTGCCATTTAATTTTGGTTGTAAATTCTGCCACACGCTTTTAGACATTTTGGCCTTAGTAAGGACATGTACATCATCACTGGTGAGACATTGACCCTCTACCAATGTGTCCATTTTCTCCCAATACGGATAACTGTTATTGTTCCTTTTTAATGTGGGCAATTTGTTAAATAACATTTGCCTCTCTGGGTTCTACTTTTATTTCGTTTCTCTCCATTGATTCCCCTGTCTATCTCTCCTGCTTTTAACTACAGGCCACCGAGGTGTTCCTGACATTGAATATAAAAACTTTAGTTTGGCTATGTTTGTAGCATTGTGTAGTTCTGGTCACCACACTATAGGAAGAATGTGGAGGCTTTGGAGAGAATGCAAAAGAGGTTTACCAGGATTTTGCCTGAATTGGAGTGTGTCGGCAATAAGGAGAGGTTGGACAAACTTGGATTGTTTTTGCTAGGGCAACAGAAGTTAGGGAGCGAGCTGATAGAAGGATATAAAATTATGAGAGGCATAGAAATGGTATATAATAAGTCTTTTTTTTCCGGGGTGGAGATGCCAAATACTAGAGGCGTAAGTTTAAATTGAGAGGGATAAGCTTAAAGGAGGTGTCTGAGAGAAGGTTTTTACATAGAGGATGGTAGGAGCCTGGAATATGCTCATGAAGGGCTTTTGCCCGAAACATCGATTTTTCCTGCTCTTCAGATGCTGTCTGACCTGCTGTGCTTTTCCAGCACCACTCTAATCTTGATGCTAATCTGCAGCATCTGCAGTGCCCAATTCTGCCTGGAACATGCTGCCAGAGGAGGTGGTAGAAGCAATGTTTTTGAGGTATTCGGACAGACACATGAACAGGCAGAAAATAGAGGGATATGGATATGTATGTTCAGGCAAATGAGATTAATTTAGAATGGCATTCTGGTCAGTACAGAAATGGTGAACCAAAGTGCATGTTCCTGAGCTTTACTGTTCTGTATCCCTTGTAAAAGAAATATATATGTGAAATTTTAATCCTGCCCTTATAGAATAGATCAATTGTGTCAATGATCCCTGGTGGTATTCATTCTGATCCTCTGTCCAGCTGAGAGGCTGCTGCTCATGTCTGTTTTGACAGAATGTGTCATTTTGCTGTCTGACTATTAATATCTGATTTCTTGGAAGTCAATTCTCTGATATCTTGTTCTTCACGTGCCCTGAATTGCCCTTCTCCACTGTCAGCTTTCACCAGCTGCTTCTGCAGCTCCACTGTGAACCTCTGATGAGGAATAAAAGGAGCCGACAGCACCAGCAGCAGTAGGAGCACATCCAGCAGCAGCACCAGCTGCCTCTTCCTTAGCCATGTGGCACTCCGCTAGGCAGAGCTGATGGACACTGAGATCCAGCTGACAGGAGGCAAGACCCAAAACAGGGTCTACACACAGAGGGTCAGATCTCTCAACACGTGCAATTCCCACTGTGTCAGGAGGCTCAGTCTGTCATGGCAGGTCAGTGTTGACATCTGAAGCCTCTGGGAGCAAGACCTCCTTTCCCAGTCGATCAGCTGAACACACGTTGCCAATGGAGGTTAAATTGTCTGATTGAAATTTCAGCCTCTGGTTCTTGGCCTCACCCTACAGTTCTCCACTCACTTCAAGCAGATAACAAACAAAATTACTGGCTGTGAGAAATAGATTGTGTGGAAAGGAGGACATTTTAACCCAGCCGGGGTGCATCACTGTCCAGTTCCCGCAGATGTTAGCAATGACCTAAAATGTTTGACAAATTCGGCCCATTATCCTGGACATTCTTCCTGAGTGGTTGGGAAAAATGAAAGCAGGATTTTAAAGCTCTGGCTGAATTAAAGAGTCACAGCCAAATCCACTCCTGAATCAAACCAGTCCCAACCCATTATCAAGCCCTGTCCTGTCTCCACATCAATGGTATTTTCACTAGATTAATGTTTTGGTTTGATCTAGTTGTCACATGTATCTAAATACAGTGAAAAGTTTTGTTTGTGTGAAATACAGGCAGATCATGGCGTATAAGGACATACAGATCATACATGTTTAAACAGAACGAGGCATACAAGCTTACAGCTGCAGAGGGTGTGCACAAAGCAAGATCAACATTGGGTTTGAAATCAGATTAATTTTTTAGTTACCTGCAATCGAACACATTCAATGCAAATCTAGAATTGAAGTTAAATCATGACCATGAACCCATTGCAGATTGTTGGCTAAACCCATCTGGCTCATGAATGCCCTTTAGGGAGGGACTCTGCTATCCTTACCTGCTCTGGCCTTGATGTGACCAAATACCCACAGCAACATGATTGACTCTTAACTGCCCTCTTGACAATAAATTCTGGCCTGACCAGGAAGACCAATATCCAGCAAATGTATAGTATAAAATATCAAACGTCTCTAAGATCAAAAATAATATGATCAGATATTACCCTGATATTCAGGACAGGAGGTAGATCAATTGCTGTGAACCACAGGCCAATAAGCCTGACTGTAGTCATCAATAAAGTTCTGGAATTGAGTA
This sequence comes from Hemiscyllium ocellatum, assembly GCF_020745735.1. NCBI lineage: Eukaryota > Metazoa > Chordata > Chondrichthyes > Orectolobiformes > Hemiscylliidae > Hemiscyllium > Hemiscyllium ocellatum. Next base: position 109,224,070 of record NC_083402.1, read on the forward strand.
TAAAGGAATTCTGAAGAATGAATTTAATAAATCATTGTGTGATAAACTTGCTGAGATATTTGCATCATTGACAGACACAGCTGAGTTGACAGAACGCTGGTGTAAGTTGGCTCATGTGGTGTCATTATTTCAGAAAGGCTGTAAGGACAGGCCAGGAAAATATAAACTGTTGAGCCTATGCCAGTGCTGAGTAAGTTGGAGGGGATTCTGTGGGACAGGATTTAAATACATTTGGAAAGGCAAGGGCTGATTAGGGATATTCAATATAGCTTTGTGTTTGGGAAATCGGTTTCACTAACTTGATTGAGCTTTTCGAAGAGTTGACAAAGAAGATTGATGAAGGAAGAGCAATAAACATTGTCTAAATGGACTTTAGCAAAGCATTCAACAAGGTTGCTCATGGTAAACTGGTTAGTAACGTTAGATCACATGGGATCTGAGGGAGCTAGCCAATTGGATTCAAAAGTGGCTTGAAAGTAGGCAGTAGTGATGCTAAAGGGTTGCTTTTCGGATTGGGAGTGTGTGACCAAGGCAGTGTGCTACAAGGATCAGTGCTGGGTCATTGCTTTTTGTCATTTATATAAATGATTTGGATGTGAATATAGGAGACATGATGAGTAAGTTTATAAAATAGCTTGTGTAATGGACAACGAAGAATGTTACCTCAGTGTACCACGGAACCATGATCAGATGGACTTATGGGCTGAGGTGTTGTGTTTTGATAAGACAAACCAAGGCCGGACTTATAGAGTTAATGCTAGGGTCCTGGGAAGTGTTGCAGAACAAAGAGACCTAGAGGTGCAGATGCATAGTTCCTTGAAAGTGGAGTCATAGGTCGAGAGTGGTGAAGAAAGCATTTGACACACTTGCGTTCATTGATCAGAATATTGTAAGGGAGTTGGAATGTTATCTTATGGCTGTAAATAATAATGGTGAATCTACTTTTAGAATACTGCATTCAATTCTGGGCTGCCTTATTTAGGAAGCGTTGTTAAACTTGAGAGGGAGTAGAAAAAATGTTGTGCGGACTGGAGGATTTGAGTTACCACGAGAGGCTGAATAGGCTGGGGCATTTTCTCTGGGGCATCGGAAGCTGAGGGGAAGGTTGTAGAGTTTTTGAGTTGTTATTGGTATGTTCGTCAAGCTGTGTATTTGGTTTGCAAAACATTCTATGTGTCATCCCCAGTGCTATGGAGCCAACTGTGAAGTGCTGTTGTATTGTGTCAGCTGGAATGTATTTGGTTTCAAACCGTTTGTAAAGAAAGGTTCATTATCATGACTGGTCTGTTGATTTCAGACCTCACCCCTAGGTAGTTAACTGCTGGCACCCTCTTTGATCAGGTTAGTATTCCATAGTATCTTCCTAAATGAAGGTCAGCTTATTTCTCTCCTCCCGTTTCTATTTCTTTTGTTTTTAAGTTCTTGTCTCCAGGACCATGTTCTTTCTCAGGCTGGGTCTCTTTGGTTATATACTGTCTGGTGGCTTAAATTTCCATTCCCTGTACAGGTGCCTTACTTCATCCATGTCCTTGGTGTTGCTTGATTAGTTCCCAATGTATTGTGCAGAATATCAGATTTGATAAAGGGATGCCAGTCTTTGAAGACTTATTTCAGTTATAATTATCAAAATGCTGGGAATCTAGGATGGTGTGAGTAGACTGAAGTTTGGTAAATTTATATCACTACTTAGGAGAGGAGGGAAAGCAATTGCAGAGAACGACAGGCCAGTTAGCCTGGCATTAGAAGCCAGGAAAGTTCCGGAATCAAGTGTGACAAAGCACTTCAAATTGAGGTTTGCGAGATCATGGTGTGATTTACTAAGATAGTATCAGCTAAGGACAGGGAAATCATGATTTACAAATATATGCGAGCTTTTAGAAGGTGCACATACTTACCTCAATAAAGTGGTGTTCAATTCAGTGTAATGTATTCACGTTTCCAAAAGGCAAGTTGGATTTAGTAAAACATAATTAAGAATTACATTTTTAAAAATAAAATGAAATTAGGGCACTGATTTAATAATAGATCATCTCCAGAGAAATTGTGGGAATGATTTCCTGATGGAAAATGCCTGTTCTGTTCCCCTCTCTGCCCAACTTACGAGGCTGCTGCTCTGAGCAATTTATCTGCATAAAAGCTGTCCTCTCAGTACCTGACAGCAGATTCCTATCTTGCTGGTAGTCAGTTCCCTGTCTTGCTTTGACTCACCCTTATCTGCCCTTCCCTGTTATCAGCCTTCACGACAGCATGGGAACAGCTTCTGCAGTTCCATTGTGAACATCTGATGGGCAACAAGAGCAACAGCAAAACACCACCAGCAGCAGGAGCAAAGCCAGCACCAGCACCAGTTGCCTTCTCCTCAACATGGCACTCCACTGGGCAGAGCTGATGGACACTGAGATCCAGCTGGAAGGAGGTAAGACTCCAAAACAGGCTCTCCATTCAGAGGGTCAGCTCCCTCAACATTTATGATTCCCAGTGTATCAGGAGGATCACTCTGTCATGGTAAGTCAGTGCTGACATCTGTAGCCTCTGGGAGCAAGATATCCTTCACAGTAGACCAGCTGGAGACATATTGCCAGTTGTGGTAAGCGTGCCTGTGATTGAAGCATCAGCCCCTGGTTCTCAGCCTCTCCCTGTTCACTTTCTCTGCAAAAAGGAAAAAAAGAGAATGCATGAAATGGCTTGTGGAAAGGAGGACTTTCTAACTCCTGCCAGGTTGCATTGTTGTGTAGGTGCTAACCATGTCCAACCATGAAAGCCTACACCGCCTGAGAAATCTTGAATAAATTCATTGTGTCATCCCAGATATCTTCACTGAGTGGTGATATCTTCACTTGGGGAAGGTGGAAGCAGAATGTTAATGCTGTACCTAAGTTAGAATCACAGTAAAACCTGATTTTGAATTAGATTCCCAATTTGGTATCAACTTCCCCATTGTCCATAAGTTAATGAAGATAAAATTCCACACAATTCCCCCCATTGTTGCTTGAATTAGGAATGAGATTCCTGGTGCCAACTAGGGTCAAAATGGGGAACACAACAGTCAGGAGAATCATCTGCTCTGTAATCCACCCTGACCCCTGGGTGAACCATGCTGAGGTGACCCTGATGATATTGTCCACTGCAGTGCTTTGTTACTTACTGGCCCTGCAAACTGTGCATGTCAGAAAGTCCTGGTCTTGAATGCCACCAGTCTGAACACTGGCCTGCTGGAGGTTGACAAGCTATTTGAAGTGTAACAGCCATCTTTTAACATAGGGGTGCTTTATTGTCTCAGATATTGTCCAACTGTTTCTTGATAAGAAGCGCTAGTGCTGCTCAGGGTCAAATAGCTCAATAGAATGCAACTCAAGGCATACAATCTAAATTGTATCCATTGCTACCGATGCAGTCTCCTCTACACTGAGTAGATCAGACACCTTCTTGCAGAGCACTTCAGAGACACCTGCAACAATCAAACCCTGCGCCCTGTGGCAGAACATTTCAACTCCAGCTCCCACTTTGCCGAAGACTTGCAGGTCCTGGGCCTCCTCCACTGCCATTCCCACACCACCTGACACCTGGAGGAATTCATACCATCTTCGGTCTCAGGACCCTTCAAACCCATCAATGATGACCTCACCAGTTTCCTCATTCCTCTCCACCCACTTTACTCCAGTTTCATCCTTCCATCTCAGCACCGACCTCATGACCTGTCCCACCTGTCAATCTTCTTCCCACCTATGTGCTCTTCCCTCCCCTTCGACCACAAGGTCAGTTCCCGGAATGGTGGGACTATCTTACGCTGAAAGATTGGAGTAACTAGGCTTGTATATGCTTGAGTTTAAAAGGCTGAGTGGGGATCTGATTGAGACGTATAAGATTATTAAAGGATTGGACACTCTGGAGGCAGGAAACATGTTTCCGCTGATGGGTGAGTCCCGAACCAGAGGACACAGCTTAAAAATAAGGGGTAGGCCACTTAGAACAGAGTTGAGAAGAAACTTCTTCAACCAGAGAGTGGTAGGTGTGTGGAATGCTCTGCCCCAGAAGGCAGTGGAGGCCAAGTCTCTGGCTACATTCAAGAAGGAATTGGATAGAGCTCTTAAGGATAGTGGAATCAAGGGTTATGGGGATGAGGCAGGAACAGGATACTGATTGAGGATGATCAACCATGATCATAATGAATGGTGGTACTGGCTCGAAGGGCAAAATGGCCTACTCCTGCACCTATTCTCTATTGTCTATTGTCTATTATCTATCACCTTCACCCCACCTCTATCCACCAATTGCACCTTCTCCCCAGCCCCATTCCCCTCCTATTTTTCTTTCCACCCCCGAGGCTCCCAGCCGCATCCCTGATGAAGGATTTTTGCCTGAAACATCGACGTTCCTGCTCCTCGGATGCTGCCTGACCTGCTGTGCTTTTCTAACACCACTCTAATCTTGATACAATCTAAAAGGTCAAACTGAATTGTTTACATCTGTTTCTTGCCAGTATCTGATTAAAGGCCATAATTCTCCAGATGGAATATATACAGGATTTTTTAAAAAAACTGTAGTCTGATACCAGCCTATGGTGGGACAAACTGTAATTATCCCAAATATTCAATGCAGCATTGTCTTAATCTCACATCTGCTGCAGTTACCATGCTCAGACATCGTCTTCATGGATAATACTTGCATTGTTATGATTGGTCTGTTAATTTCAGACCTCATTCCTAGGTAGTTAAGTGTTGGCAATTCATCAACTTCACCAACACATTCCACCCTGACCTTAAATTTACCTGGACCATCGCTGACACCTCCCTCCCCTTCCTGGACCTCTCCATCTCCATTAATGACGACCAACTTGACACTGACATTTTTTCCAAACCCACCGACTCCCACAGCTACCTGGATTACACCTCTTCCCACCCTACTTCTTGCAAAAATGCCATCTCGTATTTCCAATTTCTCCGCCTCTGACATATCTTCTCCCATGAGGACCAGTTCCACCACAGAACACACCAGATGGCCTCCTTCTTTAGAGACCACAATTTCCCTTCCCATGTGGTTAAAGATGCCCTCCAATGCAGTTCATCCACATCCCCCACTTCCGCCCTCAGACCCCACCACTCCAACTGTAGCAAGGTCAGAACACCCTGGTGCTCACCTTCCACCCTACCAACCTTCGCATAAGCCAAATCATCCGCCGACATTTCCACCACCTCCAAAAAGACCGTTCCCTCTGTGACTACCTGGGCAGGTCCACGCCCTTCTACAACCCACCCTCCCATCCTGGCACCTTCCCTTGCCACCACAGGAATTGTAAAACCTGCGTCCACACCTCCTCTCTCACCTCTACCCAAGGCCCTAAAGGAGCCTTCCACATCCATCAAAGGTTTACCTGCACATCCACTAATATCATTTATTGCATCCGTTGCTCCCGATGCAGTCTCCTCTACATTGGGGAGACTGGGCGCCCTCCTAGCAGAGCGCTTTAGGGAACATCTCCAGGACACCCGCACCAATCAATCGCACCGTCCCGTGGCCCAATGTTTTAACTCCCCCTCCCACTCTACCGAGGACATGGGGGTCCTGAGCCTCCTTCACCGCCGCTCCCTCACCACCAAACACCTGGAGGAAGAACGCCTCATCTTCCACCTCGGAACACTTCAACTCCAGGGCATCAATGTGTACTTCAACAGTTTCCTCATTTCCCCTTCCCCCATCTCACCCTAGTTCCAAACTTCCAGCTCAGCACTGTCCCCATGACTTGTCCTACCTGCCTATCTCCTTTTTCACCTATCCACTCCACCCTGTTATCCCTGACCTATCACCTTCATCCCCTCCCCCACTCACCTATTGAACTTTATGCTACTTTCTCCCCAACCCCACCCTCCTCTAGCTTATCTCTCCACCCTTCAGGCTCTCTGCCTTTATTCCTGATGAAGGGCTTTTGCCCGAAACGTTGATTTTACTGCTCCTCGGATGCTGCCTGAACTGCTGCACCACTAATCCAGAATCTGGTTTCCAGCATCTGCAGTCATTATTTTTACCTAGTTAAGTGTTGGTACCTACCTTGACCAGGTTAGTCCATGAATACCATAGTATCTTCCTAAACGAGGTTGGCTTATCTCCTCTCACCTTTGTTTCTTATGTTTCTAAGTCTTGTCTCCAGGACCATGTTCCTGCTCAAGCTGGCTGTCTTTAGTCACATACTGTCAGGTGAGTTGTTCCATCTGTGTCCTCGGTGCTGTTTGTTTACTTCCCAATGTGTTGTACAGAATACCTGAATGAACTTCAGTTCCCTTATAAATAGGTCCATTGTGAAATTCTGTTCATCGTGAAAATAATGCCATATTTTTTATCCCCCTTCAGTCCTTCTGCAGAACATTTGCTGGATTTCTTTTCCTCACTCTGGTTGGTGTCTACAAGCTGTATTTTTGAGTATTCTAAATGTTACCAATGAACAGTAACTGTACATTTTTGGGGAAAGTGTGCAGATGTGCCCACAAAAGTCAATGCATTTTAATAGAAAAATCCCTTCTAATGTGAATTCATGCTGTAGGGGGTTTTCCTGTGACAAATTGTGTCCGTCAACTTTGATCAGGCCTACATTCTCCTTCTTTCAGGCAATGAGTGTTCTGGAGCTGATGCTTTCCAATGACACCTGATTCAGTACCTGGATTGAGATCAGATCCCAGAGAATTGTAGGAATTGCATTATATCTCAATTGTTCTTCAATTATTCCTTCATTCATTCATGTAAGGTGGGTGCCACAGCATTTATTTCCCATTCCTGGTATCTCTTGAGAAGGTAGTGTCAGATAGAGTTCCAAGATTTTAACGCAGCATAGATAGCATGATGATGATATCATTCCCAGTCCAGTTGATGTATACCGTGAGGAGAGCCAGGAGATACTGGTGTTCTTTGGCTTGCAAGGTGGTGGAAGTTCTATGACTTTGAATGCATTGTGTCAAAGAAGCCTTTAGTTGTTTCAGTGCATCTTCTAAATGGTCCAAATGGATGCCACTTTGCACCAATGAGTGGATATTCAAAGTCAGTATCAGGATGCTGATGAGCTGTTGTGGAAACAGCAGTCATCAACAGAGGTGAAAAGTATTCTCTCTCCCTCCTGACTGTTGCCACGTAGATGATGGACAGACATTGAGGATACAGGAAGTGAATCACTCAAGACACAATGCCCAACTTCTGCTGTGGCAACCAGAGCATTTCAAAGTCTTCACCCATTCAGTTTTGATGTTGAGTCTCATTGAATGTTAATATCAGTTAAGATCTCAGGAATGTAGCACTTTGGAGCAGAGTAAGTCAAATGGCCCTTCAAGGCTGCCATGCCATTCAATCAGAACAAGCTGAGATAGTTGTGGTTTCAGCTCCCCTTTCCTGTCTGCTTGTTGATGAATGCCTTTGTCCTCTCCAAATCTGATATCTGGGTTAAAAGCCAGTGCTCTAGTTACACATCAACGTGATTGAGTTAGGTAGCAAGTTGTCTTCCCTCTAATTTGTTTGCGAGCCAAAAGAAATTTTATAACAATCTGAAGAAGGGTCACTCAACATGAAACACCAATTCTGCTATCTCTCAACAGATACTGCTACACCTGCTGAACTTTTCTAACAAATTCTGATTTTGTTTCTAACAATCCATTCACTCGATGGCAAATTTGACCGAGCCTTTTCAAAGTTTGCTTAATTTACTGAATTCAAATCTTGTAAATGCATCAAAAAACATGAACTTAAATCACCAGATTGATTATTAGCCCCAGGCCATTGGATGATTTTTTTAAAAAAGCTCTGGAATTTAAGACTATAATGATGACCATGTCAATTATTATGACATTGTCAATTATTGAGGAAATCCAACTGGTTCACTAATGTTCTTTAGGGGAGGAAACAGCCATCTTTGCCTGGTCTGGCACGTATGTGACTCCATAACCACAGCAATACGGTTATCTCTTAACTGCCCTTTGGGAAATTAGGAAATGGGCAATAAATGCTGACCTATTTACACTCTCATCCTGTCAATGAATCATAATTTTAAAAAATCAAAACCAGTGACATAACTACGAAGGTCCTATACCCAAGATTCATGAATCAGATCCCAGTGAATTAAAGGTTGTTGAAAAAAAAAACAAGCTGGAACAGTTTTTGTTTAAAGTAGAATGACACAGACATGAGAAGCTGACTGTTGATGCTAAGCTGGAGTAGTTATTACTGGAACCTAGGATCAACAGTTTTCTGGTGTCTGTAAGGTCAGAGTGGAAAAGTAATCTCCTCATCGTACATTGACCTAGGACCAGAGTGGTCACCTGACTAAATTTCAATCATCTCAGGAGATTGGAGGACAATTTTCCTGAAAAACATTCTCTAACATTAACCTTTGGTGATTTAACTTTTATTTCGACATTCCTATGCATTAAAATATTGGCTGAGTTGAAGTTTATATTTTGTGCTTATTATAGCACTATAAATATGTGGCTTTTCATGTCCATCATTTTCATATGTTCTTATGCTTTATTTCAATGACTTAAATATGAAAGGTTTAAAATCTGGAAATAAATATGGAAAGAAAATGACTGAACTTTGTGTCGTCTGATTTATGTTCAATTCATAGCAAGGAACAAAAAAACAAAAAGATGAGTTCTTGTGTTGGGGAGTGCAGTCTCAGAATTGTCACTGGCCTCATCCACTGCTAGTATAAGCCACACACCAGGCAAGGCTCAGAAAATGATGGACAATTATAGACCATCTAAGTCATCAGGTTTGACCCATTTTGCAGACAGTGTTAACGTGCTGTCCCACAAGGAATGTTGTTTCTTGAAAAATGAGCATTTCTGGATAGACTGTTGCCAATATCGATCATCCTCACTGAGGCTTCAGGACAGCTACTTCGCAATTCAACCTGGCCCTGTGATTGGCAATTTTCTCATAGGAACTTAACATTTAATAGACTGCAGTGAATGCTCAACCACACTCAATACATGTTGCCCAAAGTTTCATTCAAAAAATGATGTTTTTCTGGCATGTAGTAGCATATTGTATCTATCCTCAGTGCTGCCAAAATTCAGATAATCAGTGAATGAATGATTGAAACATTGAAATCAAGTCTATTATTTTATCAGTTTTTATTTGAAAAAGTTTACATATCATACCATAGAATTTTAATCAATATTTTTCAACACATTTCTGGTACACTGGCACTTGAAATCAGACCTTCTGGCCCAAAGGCACAGACACTACTGCTAGAATGCATGATCACAGGTGAGTCAAAATTAACACATAATCAATAAAATTAGTTATTACAATGAGTCTGCAATTTGGAAATTTGCAATTTCAAACAGAAATAACAAAAATAGACAATGTATACACAAGCAACACTACAAATGCTTCAGTACTCTGTACAAAGCGTTACATTATGATAAAATGCTCCTCCATAATTATTTTGTGCTCAAGGCTTTTAGTAAAGCAATCCAACAGTTATGATCCAACAGTAACCAAACATTTGCTTTCAAGATTTCCAATCAAGTTAACATTTGTTAAAATGAAGCAAAGTCAACTCAAAGCTTTTCCTCACTTTTAATCAAACCTACATTCTTCCACAATGAACGATTATTCAATGGGAGTTTCAGTATCCCCTTTGAATAGGATGCCCCTAAGATAATCACCACTTTTGAATAACCAATCCCTCCTCCCTCTTTAGATTATTATGCATTTTCTATGATGACCCAGTATGACTAACCGGACTGGAAGTAACAGTCTAGTTTTCAAGTTACACCAAGCCCCCTTTTTCTTACTACCTGAATCAATAATAACAACACAGGCTGACTTAAATTCTATTTTCAATTTGTCCATGATAATTTTCTCAAATTCTACTGGGTTGCCCTATCAGTGATCACCAATACATCACAAAGATGTTTGACTGGTTAAAGTACCAAAAAAAACAACCGGAATCTATTCTAAAGTTGAACGTGACTTTTTCAGTAAAGCAGATCTCACCAAAGCATACCAAGACCTGGAAGAAGCATTGAAACAAGTGACCTGAAGGTGGTGTCATTGCCAAACCATTGCAACTGTTTTTCTTAACTTTTTCATCGATCTACCTCATACACAGTTGAGGCATATGCTTTATCAAGAAACAGACAATTAAAGAAGAAAAAAATGAACATTACTAACTGTTACTATTTGAATTTTGTATTGTTGACTCAACCTGATTCGTTGCATATTGTTATCGCCATTCTGTATGTCTTTAATCCTAATATGGCACCATGACACTTGCATCCAGAATGATATCAAAACTGCTAACAACCAAATCCTTTTTTGTGTGTCACAGTGCAACGACTAGTTTCTTCCCTGGTATCTAATGGGAATAAGTGTTTCTCCAAATGCATTTTATGATTACATAACTTAGCAACTTTTTTCTGAGAACCAGACAGTCATTCAACACTGTTGCCAGTGTATATCAAACAAGTTTGCAAAATCCAAAAACTTAAACATGAGTGGTGGTCCAATGATTTCCAACTTGAACTGTTGCACCATTTTAGTCGATTTTTAGTGTCCATGATATATTCTTCCATGGAATAACTTCTGGTTTTCAAAGTTGGACCCAGCCTTATTAGCATTTGGATATCTTGAAGATGGAAATTTCATCCAACAAAGTCCAAACCTTCATTTCCATTTGGTTCCCATCTATCTTAGGACAGCCTTTACTTTGGACTGTATTTTGTATATGAAGGAAAAGTACCAAGGCTATATATATTCACAAGAACCACGCACAATCTGGCTGTTCAACTGGTATGTTTGCAGATCTGGAAGCCTGTCATTTGTGTGCCAAGCTGCACTCACCTTATCAGAATGTAGCAGGTTGGACAGCACTGTACTTAGCTCCTCCTCACTAAACATAGCAGCTCACTTGCTCTGGAATCTCCAGTTAGCCCTGTTTGATCTGGCCATAGAGTCATGAAGCCACACAGTACGGAAACAGACACTTTGGTCCAACCAGTCCATGCTGAACATTATCCCAAATTATACTCGTCCCACCTGCCTACTGCTGGTCCATATCCCTCCAAATATTTTCTATTCATGTATCTATCCAAATGTCTTTTAAATGTTGTAATTGTACCCGCATCCACCACTTCCTCAGTAAGTCCATAGCACGTGCATACCAAAAAGATTCCCTCTCACCTTTTTTAGGTCTCTCTCCTCTCATCTTAAACATGGGCCCCCTAGTCTTGAACTCCTGCATCCCAGGGAAAAACAACTACCATCAACTCTATCTATATCCCTCATTATTTTATAAACTTCTATCAGGTTGCCTCTTACGGACCAATGAAAGATGTCCCAGCCTATCCAGCCTTTCCTTATAATTCAAACCTTTCATACCTGACAACATCCCAGTAAATCTCTTCTGAACCCTCTCCTGCTTGATAATATCCTTCCTACAACTGGCCAATCAGAACTAGACACAGTATCTCTGACGAGGCCTCATCAATGTCCTGTACAACCTCAGTTTGACTTCCTAACTCCTATACTCAAAGGACTGAGCAATGAACATAAATGTACCAAATGCCTTTTAACCACCCTGTCTGCATGTGATGCAAAATTCAAAGGATTATTGACCTGAACCCCTAGGTCCCTCTGTTCTACAACATGACCCAAGACCCCACCATTAATTGTATAAGCCCAACTCTTGTTTGTTGTACCAAAAGACAGTACCTCACATTTATCCTGACTGAACTCCATCTACCAATTTCAGCTGATTGATACCATTTGATTAGGATCCCATTGTAATCTGAGAAAATCTTCTTCTAATGAGACTATTTACTATGCAACCAATTATAGTGTTGCCCACAAACTTACTAACCATGCCTTCTATATTCTCATTCAAACTATTCATACAAATGACAAACAAAAGAGGACCCAGAACTGATCCACATGGAACATAGCTGGTCACAGGCCTCCAGCCTGAAAGGCAACCCTCCACTATTACTCTGTCTCCTGCCGTTAACTGATTATGTATCCATTTGATAAACCATCTGAATCCCAGGTGACCCAACTTTACTAATTAGTCTTCACTGGTCACCTTTGAAGAACAAGAATGTCCACCTTCCTTGCACAACCTCCAACTTTTAACTCATATATTGTTCAATCTATAGGCAGGCTGGCTTCTTCCTCTCCTCCTCTGCATTACTGCCATGCTCTCAAAGCATTAAATGATCACTAAATCAAGCCTTGAGCCAATTGTGGATGACTAGTTTGGGATTCAGAGTGGTTACCATGGTCTAATTTGTTCTTATGTCCGATTTGGTTTTCCTCAGTTCTCGGCTGTATTAGATGCATTGAGAAATTTGTCTCCTTACTCTGCCAGTACTTTGGACATTGACATGATAAAGTAATTCCAGTACTTTATTCACATTACATCCTTTGTTATAGTCCTGATAGAACCATGTCTCTCAGATACAAAGTGTTACCTTTCTCTCAGTCTCCAATTCAGATGGTCTTATGCATATTATGCTCATGCCATGCATTCTACTTAATTATATCTTTTCCTGCTCTCTTTATTCTGCCCAATCAGCACTTTCCATGAACATTTGTTCCTTTTCTTGCGAATGCATGAAATTTATTCAACCTCTAATTATTTTATATTTCTTATTTTTAATCAGAAAGAATTTCAGATAAATGGCTATATTCATTCAACAGCGTGACCTAGGACAGTGGTATGTGAAGTGAAAGCCAAAGTGTTGCATCTCCTTTACACACTGGCCAAAGTACTGGAGAAGATCAGATACTAGGCTGGAGAAGGACTAGACCAGTGTATTCGAGAGGGCAACATAGGAAGATGGTTGTAGTTGTTAGAGATCAATCATCTCAGTCCTCGAACATCTCTGCAGGAATTCATTGGAGCTGTGTCCTCCTCCCAATTATCTTCAGCTGCTTTATCAATGACCTTTTCTCCATCCTAAGGTCAGAAGTGAGGATGTTCAGCACTATTCATATCTCTTCAGATACTGAAGCAATGGAAAAAGATCTGGACAATATCCAGGCTTGAACTGACAGTGGCAAATAAGATCTGCACTACACAAATGCTAGGCAAAAACCATCTCCAATAAGCAACAATCTAACTACCACCCTTAACATTCAATTAGTGTTACAATCAGTAAATTCCCTGCTATCAACATCCTGGGGATTACTATTAACTAAAATCTCAACTGGATTCACCAGTGGCTGCAAGAGCAGATTAGAGACTGTAAATGCTGTGGGTAATAACTCACCACCTGACTGACCAAAGCCTGTTCACCATGTACAAGGCACAAGTCAGGAGTATGATTGAACACTCCCCTTTACCTAGACAGGTGCCACTACAACAACACTCAATAAGCTTGACACCATCCAGGACAAAGCAGCCCACTTGATTAGCACTCCATCCACAAGCAGCCACTGCCGCCCCTACCGACACTCAGGAGCAACAGTGTATACTATCCACAAGCTCCATTATAGAAATTCACTAAGGCGCCTTAGACAATACCTTCCAAATCCGTGACCATTACCATGGAGGTGGACAAAGGGCATGAGATTGGATTTTGGTGGGTTTATCTTCAGAGGGGCGGTGAGGAATTGTTGGGCCAAAGGGCCTGTTTCCACCCTGTCGAGAATCTAGAGAATCTAAAGGGCAGCAGATGAAAGGTAATACTAAAACCTGCAAGTTCCCCTCCAAGCCACTCGCCATCCTGTGTGGAAATGAATTACTGGTCCTTCACTGTTGCTGGTCAAAATATTGGAATTCCCTCCCTAAGGGCATTATAGGTCAACCTACAGCAAACTGACTTCAGTGGTTCAAAAAGGCAGCACTACCTTTTCAAAGGCAATTAGGACCAGACAATAAATGCAAACCAGTCAGCTTGTGCTCACATCTCACAATCTAAGAGTAAGTAACAATAAAGAACAGACCTTATGAAAGGCTGAAAAAGAGGTTAGGACCCTACAGGTCAATATTGCTTTACAATTGGTGTCAATAGGCATTAAAAATGGATGCAATGTCAAAGGCTGTGATTGGAGGTTTGGACAGTAAAGTCAGAGAATTAATCATGGTTCTGAGAGGGAGGAAAAAGAGGGAAGACAAAAATGGAAAAGTCAAATGGCATGTTTCCCAAAGTGGAGGGAAATCCTTGGTTCAGAAAATGGAGGATACCACCACATCTGTGTGGAAAGTGGTATTGCCAATAAAAACACAGCAGAGATGGAAAAATTGGGAGACGTGATGAAAGTTTTCCAGAAATCAAGTGTATATGAGTAAAGTGTAATTGTGACACCCATGGATTTTCCAATTGATTCCATAGATTGAGGTAGATAACGAAGAAAATCAAAGAGTGAAAGATGGTCCTTATGATTCTCAGGGAAAGAAGGTAATTGAAAGCAAGATTAATTCAGTTTTTCAGGTCAGGACAATACCTGACTGTAACACCAAGGTAATTATTTTATATACTGGGAGATGAGAGTTCAAAGCAGGTACAAATGTTCAAAATATGCAAATTCTTGAAAAATGGCAGCAGAATATGATGCTCCCATCGGAGATTCTCTACTTTGGCTGTTATGTTTCATTTTTCAATTTTCTGCGTTCTTTTTTCAACTTTTGACTTGGACTTTCCCAGAGACTGGAGACCGCTGTTGGCAAGCCCCAGAGATGAATCTTAGAGTGGGGCCGGGCATGGGGAAGCAGTCCCAGAGCTAAGGCCGGTGTGGGAAAGCAGTCCCAGAGTGGGGGTGGTGTGGGGAACCATTCTCGGAGTGGGGGCCGGTGCGGGGAAACAGTCCCAGACTGGAGGCCGGTATGCAGAAACACTCCTGGAGTGGGGGCCGGTGCGGAAAAACAGTCCTGGAGTGGGGGCTGGTATGTGGAAACACTCCTGGAGTGGGGGCCGGTATGGGAAACAGTCCTGGAGTGGAGTAACAGTCCCAAAGTGGGGGCAGATATGGGGAAGTGTGTCCCGGAGTGGAGGCCAATGCAGGGACATGAGTCCCGAAGTGGAAGCTGTTGCAGGGAAACAGTTCTAGAATGGAGGCAGTGCGGGGAAGTGTGTCATGGTATGAGACCCAGTGTTGGGAAGCAAATTCCGGAATGGAGGCTGTTGCAGGGCAACAGTTCCAGAGACGGGGCCTGGAGTAGGGAAGCCGGCCCAGTGTAGAGGCCTTCCCTGTAGGCCATAAATGAAACTAATTGGTCTTACAACAATTGCCAATGGTCACCTGGTCACCATCAAATAGTTTTGAAATTCAGATATTTTATTGAAATCAAATTTTACCATCTGTCATGGTGGGATTCCTGAGCATTAGGCTGGGATTTGGAGTTACTGATCCAGTAACATTATTTATTGTGTCTTCTGCCACCATCAATTGAGATTTTTTTCAAAGGCTTTAAACTTGTCTTGAGAGTTTGATAACTTTTCCCCAAAGTTATGACTCCATGAGCTGAATTTAGTTTATATTTGCTGAGTGTTCGCAGGTCGCAGCAGTGCTTTTTGCTCACCTTGCTGAGTGAGATCATTTTTATTACTCTCCAGCATTATCTACTCAGCAGCCTCTCTTTGTAGAGTTTTCAAATGCTGAGGGTTCGTTACAAAAGGGATATGCAGCAGAGTGGGAAGGGGTTGGAGTAATGCTGGGAGTGAGTTGGTGGTAAAGGGAATTGGTGTTGGGATGATGAGATAGTCTGGGAGATGATGGGATCAAAGACACACTGAAAGTCTATATGGTGGCTAAAGAGATAGAAAGGCCTCTGGAGGCCCTTCTATTTCCCCTGAACCCTCATGCCAGATGCCTTCTGTTCCTGCTTTACCACATCAATCACCCAACTGCTCTGCCTGACAAACATGAATGTATAACCTGGGCTCTTATCAAAAGTCTGTATTGTGTATCTTTTAATATAATGTAAACTTGTGCAAGCATGTTTTTGTTTTGCTGTGGTCAATAACAAGGAACGTAGAAATGGAATTGTGTAGCATTTTATTGAGCAGGCATGTGATATTACTTGATATGAAGTCATCAAAGATGATGAGCTGATTTTGTAGTTATTATTGATATCTATGTTTATTTATGTTTAAGTATCAAAACCAAATTTAATAAAAGATCAGTCTAACAGTGTGTACTGCAGAAACTCACCAAAGCTGATTAGGCAGCAAAATGTATGACTTACCACTATCTAAAATGTCAAAGGCAACAGATAGATGAGAACACCCTCAACTGAAAATTCCATTCCAAGCCACTCACCATCCTGGCTTGGAAATCTATCAGTATTCCTTCACTGTCACTGGTTTAAACCCTGGAACGTCCATCCTAACAGAATAGTGATGTACTTACACAACATAGACTTCAGTGTTTCAAGAAGGCATATCACAATCACCTTCTCAAGGGCATAGAGATGGGTAGTAAATGCTGATCCAGCCAGCCATGCTTACACCTCTTAAAGGATTTTGTTTTAATTAACCTTCTTTCTTTTGACCTATTCAGAGCAAGATTTGGCCCTGTAGTGTACAAAAATGCATGTTATTGGAAAAGTGAGAAATGATGTGCTTTACTGTTTTATATCAGGGCCATGCTCTTTGGTGTGTTGATACCTTTACGGCCAAAAACCAAAGATACAAACTTGTCGGTACCTGGCCAATGTCTGTGAGGACCACATCAAGCACTGCAACTGATTCACTATTTTTTTTTAATTAAAACCACTCAATGCTACTGAGCAGTAAAAATCACTATCATCTTCTTTTCTCTGCTATCAATTGTTTCCTTAAAATCATTCTACCTGGCTCTCCATATCAACTCTAACAGTAAAGCAAAGAAGATTTATGTCTTTATTATCATCAGCTCATCACACCTTGTTCACTGTCTCAGACTGAAACAACTGTTTGCAGCCTTTAGCATCCAACTGAACTAAAAATTAAATCCCATAGCCTAAAGCTCTACCCCTTTCTACCCTTTGCCCACATTAGCTTCACATCAGCATGTCTGCTTGAACTTCTATCCATGTTTATTTGACATCTTGATTGATCCAGTACCTTCAGCATCCATGGATATTAAATCAGTAAAGTTCCTGCAGCTTAAATTCTATTCCCAAACTAGTCACATTTGATCATCAGGCCTCTCCACGCTAATCTGTGTTGGATCTAGAATGCTTTCCATTCCAAATGTTCATCCAGTGTACAATCCCTACAAGTCCTGACCCTTCTCTATCACAGAAATCTCCTATAGTTTCCTCCTTCCAGACAAAGACACAAGTTTCATCCAGTCCAACCCCAATCTCTGGAATTCTGTCCCTTTAACAGTGTCTTAGAGCATGTTGTTTTGACCATGCTTTTAATCATTCCTCTTCAACACTGGTCATTGGCTGATTGCCCATTTTTAGTTTCCTGTGAAGCACATCGAGATGTTTTTAATCCCAAAGTCTTTGCAGGTGATGTTAAACAGTGATTTTCAGACACTGTACAAAACTAGACTGCTTATGGAAATATTTTAATAAGCATATTAAAAGATACTGAAACAATTAGTGTTGCAACTATTTCAGTATTTTTATAACTCTAATGTGACAACAGTACCATAAGCCCTGAAAGCAGATTGTATTAGCATTGTCTTACGGGGACTTTATTTTATGTTTAATTAATTCACATTCCCTGTACAGAACTGAGATGTCCTTCAAGCATTATAGGAATTTGAGGACACAGATCATCAAACCATGCAGGTATTTCTAACTATCATGGATAGAAAATTCTGCAGGATCTGCTGACCTCGATGTTCTGATTCCAGAAACGCTTAAGGTTGTTATCAGGAATTCATAATGTACAACATTTCATATTTAAGTCTAAATGATTTTGAATTTATTGGCATGGACTAATTTATAACTGCAGAGGTACGTTCAACACCATTTCATGTTCAGCATAACTGATGCATTGCCCTTGTTGTGCACCCTGTTTTGCAACACTTTTTAGAAAGTGGACCTTCCATCAACTTGGTTCGGACATCAGTTTTGGGAAAGGCAGTCAGCGTCTTGCTGTCACCGTTAGGGTCAGGGACATGATCAGAAGAATCATCTGGCATCGGTTCATATGGATTGGCTTCATCATAGACATCACGATGGTCATAGGATGCCTCACGACGTCGATGGCCCCTATTGACATCCCTCTTACACACATTCGTTTTGATTGTCTCCTTGGAGTTGCTATTATCCCCTGAGGCCTGGAAGGGATCTACAACAGAGAGAAAATTCACTGAGTTCCATGTTATGTTTTCTGCCTTCTCTCCCCACTACACATTGTTGCTCAGTAGCTTAGAAAGTGGCAAATTCCCATTCTTTCATTATACTCCTTGACAGGTTAGACAAATGACTTCAAAATTGAAAAGCAAACAGAAAATACTGGAAACACTCTACAGATCAGTTGCCATATGTAGTCAGAGCAAACAGAATTGACGGGGGTGATTTGAGTTGACTGAGTGAATGCGTTTATGACCAATGATAGGGGTTAAAATTGATGATGCTTGAAGGACCAGATCCTGTCCTACCAATTTCTGCCTCACTGCAGTGTTTCATTTTGTGTTTGATTAAGGAAACCTATTTAATATTGATGTCCACTGCATTTGTTTGTTTAAGCATGGCTGAGGACTCAGAAGACAAAGTAAACAGATACCACAGAAAGACTTGAAAACCGCTAGAAACATGAAGTAGACATTTTAAAGTTTGGGATAAAATTGTGCAAATGACGTTCCTGCACCCTAAGAAACAAGTGTCATCTCACGATGGCTTTGAGGGAAACAAAACATAAAAAATACATAATGCTCAGGATGATCTGCTGTTCCTCATGTGAGTGGAAAATAGTCACATGAAAAGATTTCATTTATAATCAGTTGTTTTCTTTAGAGCACATGACAATCAAGGAGATTACTCACCCACCCACATCACCGACTTACCTGTAAGAACTGGCTCCACTTGATCCTTTTTACTGCTGATGGTATGTGTATGGAATGAGCTTGCAGAGGAAGTAGTGGAGGCTAATACAAATGCAGCATCTAAACAACATCTGGGTGGGTATATGAATAGGAAGGGTTTGGAGGGACGTGGGCCAGGTGAAGGCAGGGGGACTAGATGGACCAAAGGGTTGGTTTCTGTGCTGTACATCTCTATGACTTTATGACTCTAGAATCTGTTTGAATCCTTTTGAAGTTTCCCTTACAGATAACAATACTTTCAAGTTTTGAGTCATTTGCAGTGTGCCCTCCTGTGTGACTGCATAATAGACTTTAATCAGACATTGCTCATCACAAATCAGTGTCAGTGAGGATACTTTATCAAAGACATTTCTGAAAATTGCAAATATTTTCACTTTCATTCAAGTTTAATTCCACCACATTGCTTGCACATATGTGTGTATTTGTAGGAAGTACATCTGTGAATTTGCATTCACCGAGCTTATCTTGTCTTCTGTCTTTCTCAAGAGTGAGCCACTTTCACACGCAGGCAGTGTACTAGGGCTTGTACCAGCACCAACTAGAGATGAGTATTGTGGCACTTTTCATGTGCTGCTTTGATGGTACACACACATTAACATTTGGACCACTGTGAACAATGCACAGACATTGAACAGCTAAAACGCTCATTGTGGAACCTGTGTATATAGTTAAAAAAAATCACAGCTATTTAGTTTGTACATCCATAATGCATTTGATATTACATAAAGCTAAAAATAAAACACTTTTCCTTCTCTGTGAATATTCCAAAGATATGTGAATGCTCATTCTCCAGGATCGAACCAGGAGACAGATTTTCATAGATTCAGTGTTCCACTTTGAGAAAAAACAGATTGCAAATTTGTATCCTACCAGAAGTAAGGATGCTGAGGGTTCACTTGCTTCCACAAATAACATCAACAACATCTGATTGAAATGAGCTGGATCATGGCAGAAGATCAAGGAATTATAAATATCTCAAACCATTAAAGTTTTTCAAGATTTTTTATTTAGTTTTACTATTCAAATCAGCAAAATAAAGCCACACGCATAAAACAGTCACACCTTCAGGACCCAAAGGACAAACTTCCATCCATTGTCCTAGTTCAGGAAGACCTTTCATTTTTGCTATCCTTTGCTTGGCCATACAGGCTCTTGCAGGTGTGTTTTAAAATAATATGTCACTAACACATTAAGAAACTAACCAACATATGCAAATTCAACTATTGAGTAAGTCAGTATCGGTCTTTTTTATAGACAGTAATAGGCTTGGTGTGAGAGGATTGTAAGGTTTTCTTTGAGAGAAAATAGTAGCCCAGGCTAAACCTCACAAGGTTGCTATCATAGAGATACCAACATATCGAATGGTAGGGCCTTTAATTTTCTTTGTTTTCAGACAGACATGAACTCTCTTTTCCTGCCATCACCTTATCAACATCCCCTTACCCCCAGCCTATTGGCAATGCCATAGGCAGAAAGATGAAGCTGCACTTATAGGGATTGCTAGGGATAATCCTTATAGCAAATGCATGGAGGCAAGCCTGGATATTAGTACCTAGATTAGGGTAAGATCTACCATCACTGCAAGGATCATAGAGATGTCGCAGGAGAGAAGACCAAAAGTCTGAGGCCTCGAATGACTAGAGATCTAATTTGGGGCCCAATTTTAAGCCAATGTAATCCCATTCACTTACACAAAGCTGAAGGTAGGCATTGCATTAAAAAGAACCTATTCGCTTCTCGAGATTCCCTCTCTCATTTCCATCTATGTTTCCTGAGTCATGGGAAATAAATGTGGTGACTGAAATGTAAACCACACTTCTAATAGCAGTAGAAAAGCCATGATTTAATTATGTTAATGGCATGGTCTCTCTATTCTGGGAGTCTGACTTGATGCTAAACCCACCATCAGGCAAGGGAACAGGTTCAGTAAGATAATGAACATGTTACATCTGGAAGTCACAGGGGAAAGAAAATGGATTGGATTTTATGGAGGCACCTGCTGGTGAGAATAACCAAACTTGCCAAGTTCTGGAATGATGAATCAATTATTTTATGGTTTAAATCAGACATGGTATCTTGGCAACCATTGGACACTGAGTGGCCAGGTTTCCCAAGGCTTGGGAATCTCAGCAGTTGAGGGGCTCCAGTAATTTATCCAAGAGCTGGTTGTTGATTCTAGTTCGATGTCAGGCCACAAATGAAGCAGCATTTCAAATAAGGTCCAGTCATTGAATAGAGCTGTCACAGAATTTTCGTGCTTTCCAGTCAGCACTCCCTGTAAAGTTGACCTGCAGTCACCCACATAAGAGAAGGGATTTTAATACTTACCAAACCTCTGAGGTAGAATAGCTTTCCAGGGCCAGCCACCGCAGATCTCATATATTTTGCGAACATATTTGTAACCGCAGAGATTTGTGAATTTCTCATCAAGGTTTATTCCATTGGCCTTCTCTGAGCCTGTCAAGGAGGTGAGCAGCAGCACAATTGCCAGGATGGACACCAGACACTCCATTGCAGCTCACAAGTGACCAGCTTCAGCCTCTGTTCAGGATCCTAGAGCCAATTGCTCCACTCACTGTCTAATGATTCTCCTGTACAAATTATACCTATTGTTATTAACTGATGTAAATAGATTTTCTTGTCTTACACTCTGATCTGACTTGCTTTCTCTACTGATTAGGGATGTTTTGCTTTTCCTCCTCTAACCCTGACTTTTATGTTGATTGGTTTCTTCTCTGTTTATAGTTGTTTTGATCCCTTGCTATGGCTCCTGTTTTTCATTAACTTTTGTCCTTTTATATAATCCATTTTGAAAATTTTCCAACATTTCCAATCCATAATGCCCAAAGGAAATAAAACCACAAATCTTTCTGGGATTAATGTCTAGTTTAACCAACTGTCATACATAATTGATAAGAAATGGCAATTATGTAGAGACCTGTAATGGGTGAATCTGCTGTTATACTGCTTTATTGGGAATCCCTGAAATGTGAGTGTATCGTTGCTCATTTTTAATACTTTATGTTAGTGTTTCAATTTGTTGTATACAATACTTTTGACCACTAAGGCAAGTAGCCTGACACAAGAAATGTATCTCTTGCAACAAATTAAACTTTAAAGTCACAGTCATGGAGAGAGTATTTGCCTCTTCAGGATTTAAGAAAAGACTGCAGTTCCAAGAGGGAGATGATTTGCTCAAAAGACAGCCATTTTTTTTAACTATTCCTGTTCTGGCTCTTCGAATGAGGGGGTCATATTTAGTTCCACGTTTCCACTTTTTGTTTGTAACTTTGCAGTTTGGATTTTCATTTGCAGTTGAGACAATTCCTGGTTCCAAAAATCGAACTGGGAAGAAAGTACCCTTGAAGGTTATATTTTGTTTCCAGGGTGATGGGTGAAAATGGATGTCATGGTAAGGATGTAAAGTAACAGATGCAGTGGCTGACCTGGGTGGAAGGTTGCCTCAGTTCACTAAAACTTTGATAAGAATCAAGGAGAAACAATGAAAGATAAAAAAAAACAGCCCTCACCCCTCACATCCTCACCCACTCACACATTCCTCATCCCTGCAAATCTGTGCCATATTGCACCCTCTTACTCCCCAGGCGAACCTACACCTGCCATCTACCCATAGCCCTTTATAGTTCTTATGCTAACAAATGCCAATCCATGACTGTGCAAAAATACTTTGTCTTCACACCTAATCATGCCCTTTCACCTACCATCAATAGACAAGGATCCATTCTGAGATGAAAGAATAGATAAATGAAGATTCATAAGTGATAAATGAAGACTAGCCTATTTAAACAAAAAAAAACTCTCTAGTTGATAACAATAACACCATTGTTATCATTTCCCTTCCTCTATTCCTTATAACAAACATTGGAATTCATAGCCAAAGAATTGCTGAGCACTTGAAAGTATCAATCAATCTGTGAAATGGCAGGTATCCCACTGTGATAATGGAAGTTTCAGAAATCAGTCATGCAACATTTGAGTGTAATAACAAGCACTAATCATTTTAAGCAGTGCAGATAGTACTTTTCAATCATTTAATGGGAAGATTTTTTAAATGTCATTATCATTCCTTTTGATTGTTCTTTGTCAAACCATTTTGACAGCATTGTTGACAGTTCAAATGATAATGACATTTCCAATTTTATGCATACGCACATTTTCTCTTAGTGATGCCAAATAATTACCTTTCTTAAATGACAATTTACTGCTTCTAAAGGATACCTGAGCTCCCAAAGGTTACTGATATCATCAAAATGGCACCCCCCTAAAGATGATTCTACATTATATCTCAAAGAGTACCTTTGAAAAAAGTACCCTACTTCTCTGAAATATCCCAGCAGCTGTTATATTTACCCTAACAAGTCTAACATGCACAAGCTGACTGTTAGACATCCCACAAGTGACTGTCCAATCAGGTTGAGACAACTACATTTTACCATGGGCAACACATACGTCCAAATTAGAACCAGCCCTAATTCTCTCATTGTGAAAATGGTAGGCGTCATGTTCTAGAATGGGACTTCTGAAGTCAGGCCTGCTGAGCCATCTTGTAATGATGGGGAAGTTCTCTTTTGATGAAAATTGAGGCCTCTGAGCTCCTAATCCTGAATTACCTTTGAAACCTTTTTCATTGTTCATCACCTTGAAGTGGATATCATCAACTAGACACTGAAAATGATCCAGAAATAAAATAAAACTCTATTTGTGACAAATGAAGGATTCCTCAGACTGATATAATCTTCGCTCCCTCTATCATAATTACATACTGCTGTTCTCTGCCTCAAAGCTTGGCATCCTTTGACCTCTTTGTTGTATTTCTTGGATCATAGTTTCTCTACTTTGCAGAAGCCATTTGGCCCATAATGTCTTAGAAGAACTTACCACCAAGACCCACAAACCCCACTTCATCCCCACATATGTAACTGATCAGATACAATTCCGATCTCATGCATATCATTTGTAGAAAAAGGAGATTGATATTTACAAATATTCCAAATAATGACCCTAGCCTGTTAAAACAATAAAATAGAAGCCAGCAGCTTGTTATACATGTCTGAAATGACAAAACAGTTTTGTTCAAATACCAGTCAATGACTAAGTATTTTAAATTCATATCACAATTTAGGATGGAGCATTGATCTTGGATGAAGTTTGGTCTTTTGTTGGCAATGGACATTTTCATTCAGATTTACTTCTTCGCCAAATGATTTTTATAGAGCTGCAAGGTTTTGCTACAGCTCTACAAGTCCCTGGTGAGACCACATTTGGAATATTGTGTCCAGTTCTGGTCGTCCTACTGTAGGAAAGATACAGAGGCTTTGGAGAGGGTGCAAAGAAGGTTTACCAGGATGCTGCCTGGACTGGAGGGCTTGTCTTACGAAGAGAGGTTAATTAAGCTTAGACTTGATTAAGCTTAATTAAGGTGACCTGATCGAGGTATAAAAGATAATGAGAAGCATGGATAGAGTCAATAGCCAGAGACTTTTCCCCAGGGCAGGATTGACTGGGATGAGGGGTAATAGTCTTAAGATAGTAGGAGGAAAGTATAGAGGAGAAATCAGAGAATTCACAGCAGAGAGCTGTGAATGTGTGGAATGCACTGGCAGCAGTGGTGATGGAAGCAGAGTCATTAGGGACATTTAAGCGACTGCTGGGCATGCACATGGACAGCAGTAAATTGAGGGGTCCGTAAGTAGGTTATATTATTTTATATTGGGATACATCCCCGGCACAACATCATAGGCCAAAGGGCCTGTTTTTTGCTGTACTTTTCTATGTTCTATGTTCTATAATAAACTTGCCATCTTTTTGATTTTCTACTCTATATCCTCTTTACATTTTTTCATATAAGAATTTTTTGCCCACCCTAAATGCCCTGAAGAAAGTGCCAGGGTTCGTGATGTCTCTGACCGTGTTTTCAGGATCCTTGGGGGTGGGGGGGGGGGGGGGGGAAGTAGGGGAGGGAAGTGGGGGAGTAGCCCCAAGTCGTGGTCCACATAGGCACCAACGATGTAGGTAGGAAAATAGATGAGGATTTAAGGCAGAAATTCAGGGAGCTAGGCTGGAAGCTTAGAGCTAGAATAAAAAGAGTTGTTATCTCTGGTTTGTTGCCCGTGCCACTTGCTAGCAAAGTGAGGAATAGGGAGAGAGAGGAGTTGAACACATGGCTACAGGGATGGTGCAGGACGAAGGGTTTTGGATTCCTGGATAATTGTGGCTCTTTCTGGGGTAGGTGGGACCTCTATAAACAGAATGGTCTTCATCTGAACCAGAGGGGTACCCTATCCTGGGGGGGAAATTTGCTAATGCTCTTTGGGTGGGTTAAATCTAATCCAGCAGGGGGATGGGAACCAAGATTGTAGTTCAAGTATACCGGAGGTTGAGAGTAGTGAATTCAGAACTAAGATTTCAAGCTGGAAAGAAGGCACCGGCAAGTAAGACATTGGTTTGATGTCTGCCTACGTCAATGCCAGGAATAGCATGGGTGAACTTGCAGCATGGGTTGGTACCTGAGATTTCAATGTTGTGGCCATTTCAGAGAGGGACAGAAATGGTTATTCCAGGTTCCGGGATTTATATGTTTCAGTAAGAACAGAGAAAATGGTAGAAAAGGGGGTGGTGTGGCATTGTTAGTCAAGGGGTGGTTACAGAAAGGATGTTTGAGGACTCCTCTACTGAGGTAGCATGTGCTGAGATTAGATACAGGAAAGGAGAAGTCATCCTGTTGGGAGTTTTCTTTAGGCCCCCAAATAGTTCCAGAGATTAGAGGATAGGATAGCAAAGATGATCCTTGATAGGAGCAAGAGGGACAGAGTAGCTGTTGTGGGGTCTTTAACTTTCCAAATATTGACTGGGAATGCTGTAGTTCAAGTACTTTAGATGGATCATTTTTTGTCCAATATGTTCAGGAGGGTTTCCTGACACAGTATGTAGACAGGTCAACAAGAAGCAAGGCCATATTGGATTTGGTACTGGGTAATGAACCTGGCCAGGTGTTAGATTTGGAGGTAGGTGAACATTTTTCTGATAGTGACCACAATTCGGTTATCTTTACTTTAGTGATTGAAAGGGAGAGGTACATACCGCAGATCAATAGTTAAAGCTGGGGAAAAAGCAATTACGATGGGATTAGGCTAGATTTAGGATGCATAGGATGGGGAATGAAACAGCAGGGGATGGGCACAATTGAAATGTGGAGCTTATTCTAAGACCAGTTACTGCGGGTCCTTGATAAGTATGTACCCATCAGGCAGGGAGGAAGTTGTCGTGCGCAGGAGCCATGCTTTACTAAGGAAGTTGAATCTCTTATCAAGAGGATGAAGAAGACTTAAATGAGGATGAGATGTAATGGCTCAGTTAGGGTGCTTGAGAGTTACAAGTTAGCTAGGAAAGACCTAAAGTGAGAGCTAAGAAGAGCCAGGAGGGGACATGACAAGTCACTGGTGGATAGGATCAAGGAAAGCCCTAAGGCTTTCTATAGATATGTCAGGAATAAAAGAATGACTAGACTAAGATTAGGACCAATCAAGGATAGTAGTGAGAAGTTGTGCATGCAGTCAGAAGAGATAGGGAAGTGCAAAATGAATACTTTTTGTCAGTTTTCACACTAGAAAAAGACAATGTAGTCAAGGAGAATACTGTGATACAGGCTACTAGACTAGATGGGTTTGAGGTGCATAAGAAGGATGTGTTAGCAATTCTGAAAAGTGTAAAATTAGATAAGTCCCCTGGGCCAGATGGGATTTATCCTAGGATTCTCTGGGAAGCAAGGGAGGAGATTGCCAAGTCTTTGGCTTTGATCTTTATATCATCATTGTCTACAAGAATAGTACCAGAAGACTGGAGGATAGCAAATGTTGTTCCCTTTTTCAAGAAGGGGAGTAGAGACAGCCCTGGAAGTTATAGACCTGGGAGCCTTACTTCGGTTGTGGGTAAAGTATTGGAAAGGGTTATATAAGAGATAGGATTTGTAATCATCGAGAAAGGAATAAGTTGATTAGGGATAGTCAGCATGGTTTTGTGAAGGGTAGGTTGTGCCTCACAAACCTTACTGAGTTCTTTGGAATGGTGACCAAACACCTGGATGAGGGGAAAGGAGCTGATGTGGTATACGTGGATTTCAGTAAAGCGTTTGATAAGGTTCCCCATGATAGGCTATTGCACAAAATATGGAGACATGGGATTGAGGGTGATTTAGCATTTGGGTCAGACATTGGCTCACTGAAAGAAGACAGAGAGTGGTGGCTGATGGAAAATATTCATCCTGGAGTTCAGTTACTAGTGGGGTACCACAAGGATCTGTTTTGGATCCACTGTTGTTTGTCATTTTTATAAATGACATGCATGAGGGCATAGAAGGATGGGTTAGTAAATTTGCAGATGACACTAAGGTCAGTGGAGTTGTGGATAGTGACAAATGATGCTATAGGTTACAGAGAGACTTAGATAAGCTGCAGAGCCTTGCTGAGAGTTGGCAAGTTGAGTTTAGTGTGGAAAAGTGTGAGGTGATTCACTTTAGAAGGAGCAACAGGAATGCAGAGTACTGGGCTAATGGTAAGATTCATGGTAGTGTAGATGAGCAGGGAGATCTCAGTCTCCAGGTACATAAGTTGAAAGTTGCCACCCAGGTTGTTCAAGTTGTTAAGAAGGCATACGGTGCGTTAGCTTTTATTGGTAGAGGGATTGAGTTTCGGAACAATGAGATCATGCTGCAGCTGTACAAAATTCTGGTGCAACCACATTTGGAGTATTGCGTACATTTCTGGTCACCACATTAATGGAAGGATGTGGAAGTTTTGGAAAGGGTACAGAGGAGATTTATGAGGATGTTGCCTGGTATGAAGGGAAGGTCTTATGAGGAAAGACTGAGGGACTTGAGGCTGTTTTCATTAGAGAGAAGATGGTTGAGAGGTGACATAATTGAGACATAGAAGATAATCAGAGGGTTAGAAAGGTTGGACAGTAAGAGCCTTTTTCCTTAGATGGTGATGGCTAGCATGAGGGAACATAGCTTTAAATTGAGGGGTGATAGATATAGGACAGATGTCTTTGGTAGTTCGTTTACTCAGAGAGTAGTAGGATATGGAACAGCCTAGCTGCAACAGTAGGTTCCGCCTAGGAACCCTCCAATCACACGGGATGAATATAGATTTCTCCAGCTTCTTCATTTCCCCTCCCCCCACCTAATCTCAGTCCCAACTCCAGGATTCAGCACCGCCCTCTTGACCTGCAATCTTCTTCCTGACCTCTCCACCCCCACCCCCTTTCGGCCTATCACCCTCACCCTCACCTCCTTCCACCTATCGTATTCCCAGCGCCCCTCTCCCAAATTCCCTCCCCCCTACCTTTTATCTCAGGCCACCTGGCACACCAGCTTCATTTCTGAAGAAGGGCTTATGCCCAAAACGTCGATTCTCCTGCTCCTCGAATGCTGCCTGGCCTGCTGTTTTTCCAGCACTACATTTTTCAACTCTGGTCTCCAGCATCTGCAGTCCTCACTTTCTCCTACTTGCAACAGTAGTAGTCTTGCCAACTTTAAGGGCATTTAAATGGTTATTGGATAGGTATATGGTTGAGAATGTAATAGAGGAGGGTAGATGGGCTTCAGATTGTTTCCACAGGTCGACACAATATCAAGGGCCGAAGGGCCTGTACAGCACTGTAATGTTCTATGTAACTATTGCTGTTTCATAGTGGGTTCTTAGTGGATTGACATAAGCTTAGGTCAGACACCTCAGTAATTGTTGATTATTGGTATGCTGAACATGAGGGGAAGGCTTCAGAGCAGCTAACTTCTTAAGGAAACTTTAATGCACGTGGGATTGCTGTTATCTTATGGACTCATTTATGTAGTCATCAAACTTTATTCCAATACTTTACATCCCAACACACCCCTGGCAAATATAAAAAAAGCCTGCTTTTTCAGAAAACCTAGCATACATGTTGCATCCTTTCTGACTGAGTAATGTAATATCTCCTCCACCTGACATAACCCCACCTCACCCACCACCCCAACATTCTCACCTTCTATATCCTGACTCCTGTTCACTTAAAAGTACTCCTAAGAGTACACCAAATGAGAACCAAGGAACAGAAACTCCCATCTTCAGGAGTCAACAGCCCAAACCATGTTCTTTTATACCAGTGGCCTTCCTTGAGGTGAGTGGAGATAGCTGATTCAAGCCTACACAACACTCCATTCTTAACATTGGGTCTAAAGATGTCAGATCCCTGGTGAAGTTCAGTTGGATTAAAATTAGAAGTCCAGCATGTCAAACCATTACATATCAGTCAACATTGTCAAAACCTAATATGCCCTGATGACCAGCTCCACCACGTCCATGAAAATATCTAAAGTGGCACTTTAAATTTGTAACTTGGTCCAATGCAAATTAAAAATTGCCAAGCTAAGCAATAACATTTTAGTCTGGATCTTTTGTCAATGTTGAGAAGGGATGCACCACTTTGTATGCTGTCTCTTGAGATTAGCCTTTAACCAATTGGTGACTACTCATCCAGGCTCTTCTAGATATTTTCTACACCACTCCAGAGACATCATGACAAATCTCTGGAGCAGTGGGATTTGAACTTATGCCTCTGCATTTAGGACAATATCACTGCACCACAAGAGCCTCTCCATGCATCTCCACATGAGTAAATCTCACTATCATAGAAAGTGGAGATTGGAAACAACAGTATATCATTTGAACTTCAAAATTAAGTGAACAAGAATAGAATATCATCGATAATTCATGTTACTTAAGCTGTCACTGTTCAGATCCATATTTGGTGCAGTAAATATTTCCCACAGAAAAGTTTGGAGAGCTGGGAATTAGCTCAGAGCTGCTCCATTCCAGCACTGCAACTTTGGTGGAAAATCTGCATCAAGTTACCCATAGGATTTCTAGGAAAATTAGGACAATGCAATGAGAGCACTTCTAAAGAAATCTCTAGCCCTCCTTGAATGTTTTAAAAAATATATTATTTACATATCCATAGATGTTTTGATACATTATTGATTGGTTTTCTCCATCAGCAAATTACCCCTGCTTTGAATCAAATGAGAAAGGTACAAGCACTATCTCACAGGGTCAATGCAATAACAACAAAAGTGAGGAAAGGTAGGGAGGATTGGAATGGGGAATAAGGCACTGTATCCTCTGTAGTGCCCATCTCCCTTGAGGATATCAGTATGTCTCTACATTATTGATGTTGGATCTGTACTGATTACCTGCTAATTGTTAATTGTAACTCAATGGATCTCAGTGTCATCACATTGACAGCCTCAAAAACTGACAGTAACTGGGTAGGATGCAGAGAAAATCCGATTATATCATCATTTGTGGGATGCAGAGCTCCACTACCAACTGGAATCATTAGACAATGAACAGGGACACAAACTTATTAGTTTATTTATCTCTCATTTCCAATTATACTGAGGGTGATTATGCCTGGTTAATGAGCTGAAATCAACTAACTCAGCATTAACTGAAGGTAGGGCCTGGAATCTTCTGGTCAGTTGGATTTAAGACTAAATTTTATCTACTTTGATATCAGAAAGTTTAATATCCCTTTATATTTAGCATCTTGCTTTTTCCATTCTTTTGACATTTATTTGGGATAGTCTCCACTTTGCAGAATATTTACAAAAGGAAGGAAGTGAAAATGATCATTGCATTCCTAGCACACTTAACAAGAAATGTATAGAAATAAGAATTGAACCCTCATGTCATTGGAAATCAGTGAGTATTTCTCAACTCTATTCAAAAGAAGGAATTTCAGTATGCATTGCATTCAGTATAAGTGGGCGGCACGGTGGCACAGTGGTTAGCACTGCTGCCTCACAGCGCCTGAGACCCGGGTTCAATTCCCGACTCAGGCGACAGACTGTGTGGAGTTTGCACGTTCTCCCCGTGTCTGCGTGGGTTTCCTCCGGGTGCTCCGGTTTCCTCCCACAGTCACAAAGATGTGCGGGTCAGGTGAATTGGCCATTCTAAATTGCCCGTAGTGTTAGGTAAGGGGTAAATGTAGGAGTATGGGTGGGTTGCGCTTCGGCGGGTAGGTGTGGACTTGTTGGGGCGAAGGGCCTGTTTCCACACTGTAAGTAATCTAATCTAATCTAATAAGGATAAATGTCCACAAATCATGGCCAAGAGGCGAGAGCCCCTCCTTGTCTTATCATGTCATCACATGGAACAGGTCAAAAGCATTTATCGCTGACATAGACACGAAATACTTCGGTAGAATTTTCTGCCCTCCAGTCAAGCTGGAGAGTGGTGAGTGGGGACGTCTCCTGTCTCTACCTTGAATAAGTTTATGGCAGGGTAGCCTGTAGATTACCTTCCCTCTTTGATTAAATTGACACCTTGGAAAGCTAGTTAAAGCACACTTCGTGTACTCATTCTATCGTGACTGATATGAGCTCAGGGAGAGATGGGGTGGCTTGTCATTTGAGGTCCACTACAAACAAACCCTAGAATATTTGCTTCAGTTTCCTGGGTAGTGGGGAAGGATGTGTGTGTCCTGTTAAAAAGGAATTTGTTGGTTGCTCAAGGGACTCAGTATTGGGAAGGCACACCCACAGTCTCACCCGTATGCTTGCAGCTGACCCCACTCCCCTCACTTCTTCTCAATATTCACCCTGGACTGCCTCCTGTCATTACTCACCTCTGGGCTGTGATCTAATGACAATCCTAAAACATGGAGGGGGGCAATGTCATCATTAGCACCCACAGACCTCCCCAGTGGTGCTGCTGAGTGCTGAAGACCATGTGGTCTCTGATTGGCTCTCAGCAGGTCAGACTTCTGTTCCGTTGACCTTCCTGAGGGAAGGCTCATTTGTGGCCCACCAGAAGTGTCCGATTGGCATACAATGAGGCATGTGCACACCCTTAAAGAGGTGACACATCTGAGACTCCCATCAACCCCGCAAGTTTTTGCCTTCAATTTCAACACATAAGTGAAATTCTCTTCCACATCTGTCTGTTCCTTCTCCATTTTTGCTGGCTTCCTCTGTGACAAGTTGTCCCTGTTTGTCATTAGCTGAAAATGTGTTGCTGGAAAAGCGCAGCAGGTCAGGCAGCATCCAAGGAGCAGGAGAATCGACGTTTTGGGCATGAGCCCTTCTTCAGCCCTCGACTCTCCTGCCATTTGGATGCTGCCTGACCTGCTGTGCTTTTCCAGCAACACATTTTCAGCTCTGATCTCCAGCATCTGCAGTCCTCACTTTCTCCTGTTTGTCATTAACTTTGCTCCTTTTCTAATGGCTTTTGAAATGTTTCCATCACTTCAGATCCTTAATGTCCAAATTGAGCGTAACCACATGCTTTCTTCGATTAATGTTTAGTCTAATCAAGTTGGTAGTTTTATTTAATATTAACAGCTTCTTATGCATACCACCAGCAAGTGAACCTATTGTTCTGTCGCATTTTGCCAACGACTAGAACCCTATTGTTGCTAGTAGTTTCCAATACTTTACATTAACATTGTAATAACATTTGGAACACTATGTTGTCAGGCAATCAAGTTAAAAAGATTTATTTCCAAAAAGCAAGCAGTTGCCAAATAGCTAGAAAAATGTAAATTCAAGAACTCATGGGGATTCAAGACAAAACCACAGCAGAAAGAGGGAGAAAAGTAATTTTTGTTTTGCAAGGCAAAAGAATTTCAGGAACTTAATTTTTTTAATATTTCTGTCCTATTGGATACTAGTTTTTACATTCTAATCTATTTTATGAAGGAAGGAAGTAAAGTTCACATGAGGAATTGAATAGAATGAATATCATTGAGCTCTTTTCGCAGTTGTGGTGATACAAGAGCTATCCCTGCAACCTGTGGTGTCTCGTATTGAGCCTCCTGTTAGATTGAGTTGGCGAGCTGTCAAGAACACTAAGAATCTCACAGTGTGGTGACAAAAAACAAAATCAGAAATGTTACTGCTGTCACAGTTGCCCTCACATAAATGAGAAATCCAGGGTATGGGAAACAGGGGTCTGATCTAGTTAAGCCTGTTAATGACAATAATCTACAAAAAGGAGGAATGGATTTTGATACTGGCCATCGATGTCAGCAATGTTTACTAAAAGTGGTAGCAATGGCAATAATTCAGGAGCAATGGTTTTTCATGGGAGGGATGGGTGGGCCACATGATGGGAGGTGGGGTCATGACATTTTTAATGGTGTAGCTTCCCCAGAGATTCTTTTATTTGACCCCTTCAATAAATCCTGGTAAATGATTAGTTCAGCTTTGAGGTAGGGACATTACAAGTTTACAATTCATAATGTCCACTCTACCTTTGTCTTGGTAAGCCGTCTTATTTATTTGCATCACACACACACAATTCCTTGTAAATGTGCTTTCTCTGTTTTTCCTCTACTGCAGCTCTCAATTGTTTGCAACTCCCATTTGCAACTAGCTACATGGCTTTTGTGTGTTAACTTTCTTCCAGTTGCTATTGCT
Source organism: Hemiscyllium ocellatum (assembly GCF_020745735.1). NCBI lineage: Eukaryota > Metazoa > Chordata > Chondrichthyes > Orectolobiformes > Hemiscylliidae > Hemiscyllium > Hemiscyllium ocellatum. The sequence goes on from NC_083402.1 coordinate 109,257,518, forward strand.
ACTAGGTCACTAGAATATATTTATTATTCAAGAAAATTATAAATGAACCCATTACAATTCATGAAAACTTTTAAAAGACTTATCGAACATTCTACAAATGTCTCAAAACAATTATACATGCCGATTTCAGTATCACAGCTCCATTTTATTCTGCAAACGCCAATATAATTCGTACTTTTAAAAAAACTGGGTATTTTTTTAAAAAACCGTACATGATCAAATAATAAGACTGTTATAACCCCAGCTGGTGGTTTTATAGAGTCATACAGTACAGAAACCAACACATCACTCCAACCAGACCACACCAAATATAATCCTAATCCCATCTGTCCGCTTGTTACTTAGAATCATAGAATCCTACAGTGTGAAAGCAGGCCCTTCAGCCCAACAAGTCCACTGACCCTCCAAACAGTAACCCACCCAGACTTGATCACCTACCCTATTATTCTACATTTTACCCCAGACTAATGCATCTAACCTACACATCCCTGAATACTATGGGCAATTTAGCATAGCCAGTACACCTAAGCTGCACATCTTTGGACCGTGGGAGGCAACTAGAGTACCCAGAGGAAACCCAAGTAGACACAGGGAGAATATTGCAAACTCCACACAGACAGTCACTTAAGGCTGGAATTGAACTTGAGTCCCTGGCGCTATCAGGCAGCAGTGCTAACCACTGAGCCACTGTGCTCCTGGCCCATATCCTGCCAAATCTTTCCTATTCTGTACTTCAAAATCTTGTAACTGTGTCTGCATCTACCACTTCCTAAGGAAGTTCATTCTACATGTGAACCATCCTCTGTGTAAAAATATTGCCCCTCATATCTTTTTAAATCTCTCTCCTCTCACCTTAAAAATATGCTCCCCAGTCTTGAAATCCCCCATCGGGACAAATCTTTTTGTGTAATTTACAATGGTAGTCATTGAAACAGGGTCACATTAGGCTCCAGATTTTCCTTACAGCCGAAGTTTATTATACACAAAAAAAAGAAAAAGCTTATAAATATAGAAGATAGTCATCAAGAGCTAAACTAAAAAGGTTTCAGTAATGTTCCCCAACACCATCTATAACAGAGACTCAAAGTCCAGAGGAAATGCAGCCCCTATCTCAATGTTTTGGCATTCTACTTAACTGACTCCTGACAGTTTCCTTACAATAGATAGGGAGACAATTCTGTGAGTCCTTTCCAAATCTCTCAGTACTTATTTTTCAAAAATTTAGGAACCTAAATTTTCTTAGTTCTACAAATGAGGGTTTGAGAGGTGCCTGTATGAGACTTCTTTTAATGTGGGGCAACTGTTGAACACCAGTTAGTACATGGGCTTAGCGGCACAAGGTCTTGGCCCTGTGGCAAGCGGGGTCCAGGACAACTGGAGACCAGGCAGTACTGTTTGGCCTTAGATTGGCTGTGCTGGATAGTTCAGCACTGGGCAGCGCCTCACGCTGAGTTAGTGTGAGGTCTGAGATGAGGGTACTGTGAGAAACAGGACACTCCCAGGCTCAAAATGGCAGGTGAGCAACAGGTGGATAGAGGAAATGCTTCAGTGATACCCCCAGGGCCTCACTGGTGAAGTGCAGCATTCTCACAGACACCTAGCGCAAGACTGTCCGAAGTGGAAAAAGTGCACCCCGGAAGGCGTTGAGCACCTTGAGAATTGCTGTCAGGAAAAAGATTGAAGCCAGGCAAAAACAGCCCGCTGCCACACCAATGCCCCACCCACCCCTTCCTGCAACAACCACCTATCTCAAATGTAACCGAGCCTGCAGTAGCCACATCAGTCTGTACAGCCACCTATGAACTCACCTTGAGTATGGAAGTCAGTCATCTTCATCTACAAAGGACCACCAATGATGATGATGAATTCTGATAATTACTCAAAGTCATCGTTGTCCTAGAGGACTCATTACAGGGAGACAACTGGTGGGCTCCACCACAAGCTACTCCAAAAAGCCATCTTATAAACATTTCACAAATTCCTTTTCTAGTGATTTACTACTAACCTGATTTTCCCAGTCCACCTCCAGATTGAAATGTCCCATGATCATTTTAATCTTGGTTTCCTTACGCAACTTTTCTATCTCTTGGTGTATCATGTCCCCCAAACCCTGACTACTGTTTGTAGACCTTTGTATAACTCACATTCAGATATAACACCTTTGGTCCTATATCAACCGTCTTCTCATCAATATTTGTTTATCCAGTGTATTTGAAGATTGATTCCTAACCGTCTCCAAACACTCTGCCCTGTTTTTTGTGCTGGAGACTTTAATAACCTTTCCTGAGTTCTCCTTTCTTTTCATTTTTCTCATATTTTTCAATGCTGTTGAACCCACCCCCAGTGATGTTAACTGTAGCTTTGCTTCCCATTGACCATTATATTCCTTGGAGTTTTACCTTCCTTCCCCCACCACCACTTTCTAGTTAATATACGCCAAATGTTTTCATTAATAGTCTATATCTCCTCAAAAAACATTCTGTGAGATTGTTAATTTAAAATGCAATCTGATTACTTCTCCATTTTCTATGCATCTATGCATGACCGTTTCTTCCTTTATTGAAGTCTTCAAACTTTATCCTTTTGTAGATGTTAAGTGAACCGACTTGTAACAGGTAATCCATTAGTCAGCCCTCTAGAAAACATTTTCATTGAATAGAGTCCAGATACAGAATGTTCTTAGTAAGTCTCAAAATGCTTCAGAGCCAATAAGTTACCCTTGAAAAGTATTTACTGTGGTTATGTAGACACACATAATAGCGAATACAGCAATATTGTAAATGACCAGAATCAGTACTGGTGGTATTCTTTGCAGGATAAGGTAAAATCAAAACACTGGAGAGATTCTCTTGTGCGAAAAGTTTTGTACAATCTTTTGTGTCCGCTGAGCAGTAGTTGGTTTTAGTTTAATGTTTCATTTGAAGAACATCGATTCTGAAAATACTGATCTGAAATATCAGCTTAGATATTAACTGTGCCAATGGAAATGCAGCTTGAATTCATAGCTTTCAAGCTCAGTGATAGGACATGCTAGCACTGTGTCAAGCTGGCTGGGTAAATGAGTTCCTAAAGTCTGAATCTGAGGATGTGTTATTAGTGCCAGAAGAGGTTTATTGATCTCCTGAGAATGATCAAGGTCAGTGAATGCACTTTCCCTGACAGCTCTTACCCACTGCTCTATTGGCTGAGGGCATTTCCTGATGCAGTCCAGCCCTTTCACTCAGCCTGCAGCAATTGTTGACACTCAGGGTCATTCCTAATATCCAGCTACTTCGATTTGTCCTTGAGAACCCATTTCTAATAAACTTCCACTACTGATCACTATTCAGCTATGGCAAGCACACCATAGAAACACTGATATTCGGCCCTTTGTCTTGCAGGGTAAAATGCTGCACAATGGAGCGGAGCAGTATATAACCTGAGGGGCACCAGTCTGCACACATTTTCTGATTCCTACATGAAGATAGATGATCCTCTGAATCATAGTACAGGCTACTGTGGAGCCAGTTGTGCCTTCTGTCAATGAGACCATTGAGGATGATGATCTCTTGCTACCTAATGCCCTTGCTACTTTCTGACTGGCTGAGCAGGTTGCTGATGGTTAGAACATGAATGCCTTCTAATCTTATTTCCACTCCCTCACACTAACCCAATTCCTACTCACAGACAGCCAAGAACTGCTACTTACTCAGTCACAGGATCCCCAAGAGGGGGATGAAGAGGGACAGCACAGTGCCAATGAAAGGGGACCATCACTTTACTTTGGCTCTTGCCAGCTGAGATACTAATGCAATGTCTATCTTGGCAACCAAGTCTAGACTAAATGATGGCTCATTTACTAGCTGACTGCTGGTTCTCTCCTGCTTGGTCATTTTGCCACGGCTGCCAACCATTTCTGTTCCAGTGATTGCATGCACAGATCACTGACTGTTCTGTCAAGCTTCTCTGGCAAGTGCACATTCACCAAAACACTTGCAAAATCACTTGAGTACATTCTAACCTGTTGTAATTGAAAATTATAATTAGCAATAATGACTGTGTCTGAGCTATTAAATAATGCAGGGCCTATCACATATCTTCAAGTTTTCACTGGCATAGCTGATACATTCATTGCCTAGATTTGAGATTGTAATTTTCAATCAAACAGTTCTATTAGGATTGCGTTGAGTCAACATTTTCCAACATTTGTGGGAACATGCATGCACACACCCATATCTTGCAGCAACACCACAAGGGCTACAGGTTAAGCAAACTCACCATAGTTTTACTAGACCATAGGATTCACTGTCATTAGAGAGAGAACAAGAGATACAACTGATGGTGGTTTATTCTGTGGGTCGCCACACCTCAGACAATGGTCGAGGCAACCTCAGCTGGTGTTAGAATTGAACCCATGCTGGGGGTGTCATTCTGCATTGCAAACCAACCAAGCAGCCAAGGTATCTATGGTACATGTTTGTCCTGGCAAGCAAAGATGAGTGATAACAAATAAGAAGCATCACAATATACAAAATTATTTACTCACCTTTCATCGTTTTGGAATATAAATCATCTTGAATGTACCTCACAATATACTCAGCAGGTTAAGGGGGAGAATCTTGTACCTATCATGGCAAGGTTAGTGGTAGGGGCATTTAATCAGGCAGCATGGTATTTGTGGCCCTTACCATCTTCCAGTCTACACCCAGATTAGTCCATGCTGGGAAGGATCAGGGTTACTTTCTTGCACTGCCACCGATTCAGGCCCGTCAGTGAAAGATTTATGCCCGTTAAAGGCCCAATCCACTGCTGTTGCTTTAATCCAATGGCGAGCAGGAGACTTGTCATGCAAGAAACACTAAAAACAAATCCAACTGTGTTCGCCTCCAGGGTTGTGTCCTCATTTAAAGGAACTTGATGACTGAGGGAGGAACCCGACATGGGGTGAGGAGGTGCCCACTTAGAGTCACTCGCTTGCTCATTTTCAAATTTACTTCATGGAATGTGGGCATTGCAGGAAGGGCCAGTTTGTTGTCCATCCCTGCTTTCCCTACTTGAAGAGGTGGCAGTGAACTGCCTTCTAGAAACACTGCTGTCCATATGCTGTAGGTAGACACACAGGGACAGTGTACTCTCTAATACCATTAGGGAGAGAGTTCCAGGATTTTGACTCAGTAACACTGAAGGAACAGGAATGTATTTTCAATTTAGGAACATGAATACTTTTGAAAGGAGTTTGCAGGATGTGATGTTCCTATATATCTGCTGCCCTTGTCCTTCTCAAAGTCAGTAGCTGTGGATTTGGGAGGTATTGTCTAAGGGGTCCTTTGGAGAATTTCTGCAGTGCATCTTGTAGATAGTACATCCTACTGCTGCTGAGCAATGACGAGTGGAATAAGGGAATGTTTGTGGATGTGGTGCTCATCAAGTGGACTATTTTGTCCTGGATGATGTCAAGCTTCTTGAGTGTTGCTTGAGCTACATTCATCCAGGATAAGTGGGGAATGTTACATTGCACTTCTGACTTTTGTCTTGTAGATGGTGGACAGACTTTCAGGAATCATTACAGGATTCCTAACCTCTGACCTACTCTTGTGTCTTGTATTTATATAGCTGGTCAAGTTCAGTTTCTGATCAATGGTAACCCTAGTAGTGAAACATTCGGTGGTGATAATGGAATTGAATGCCATGGGCAAAATTATATTCTCTTTTATTGGAAATAGTCATTGACTGGTATTTGTGTGGTCAGAATGTTGCTTGACCCTTTTAATCAAGAATGGATATTGTTCAGGTTTTTCTGCATTTAAACATGGATTGCCTTAGTAACTGAGCAGCCATAAATTGTGCAGAACATTGTGCGATCTTCCCTACTTCTGACCTTAAGATGGACAGAAGATCATTGATGAAGCAGCTGAAGATGGTTGGGCCTAGGACACTACCTTGAGGAACTCCAGTGAGATGACTGAGCTTCAAACACTGCAACCATCTTCCTTTGTGCCAAGTATGATTCATCTCTGCAATTCAGCTCATTTGTTCATGTTTGAACTAAAGCTGAAATGAAGTCAGGAGCTAAGTGCCCTCTGGCAATACTGAAATGAGCATCACAGCAGGTTAAGACTTAACAGGTGCTCCTTTCTAGCACTTTTGATTACACCTTCCATCACATTACTGAGGAGAAAATGAAGTGGGTGCCTTTATTACTAGTCCAAAGACAAAGCATTATGCTACTGCTTCCCCTTAGCACTCATTTCTCCCTCTTTCCTTTGCCACCAATACCACAGCCCCCACCACACCATTGCTCACATGGGCCTGTGTCCATGTTCAATCCAATGCCACCAGTTAGTACAATATTAGCGGCTGCTACTGCTCAAATATTCTAAACACAATTGCAGTACCAATGTAAAGTATGAGAAGCTGCTCACAACAATACAATATGTAACTAGAGATTTACCCACAAGAGATCAAAAGAAGAGCTGTTATATATTAATTACAAACATCAATTTCTGAGATTAAGCATTAATCATGGATGAAGTAATTGCTATGTTCAGTTAGAACACTAAGGGTTTGAGGTGTTGTAGCAAAGTCAAAGATCACTAGAAAAAGATATAAGAGTTAGTGAAAAATAATAATGAGTCACAGGAATGGAAGCAAAACTGCTGTAAAAGTGAGAAGGAACACATAAACATCAAAGTGAAAGAAATAACAAAATACTCTGAATCATTGAGAAATTAAGTCAGGTAGGAGTAGGAGTTTGAGACCAGGAAATAAAGTTAGACCGGTCACTAAAGGTAGGTCCATTTGTACAGCAGAACCGTTAGAGAGTGATTGGAGTAATTGGTTCCAGGATTCTCCACAAAGTCAGAGAGGTTGAAGCTGATCACTTGTGAACGACAATGAAGTCTCTGGTGGTCATCCTGGCAACCGGGATGTTCCTGACCTCCTCCACATCTGTAGAAGATACAGGACTTGATGAAACATACACCCATCTATGTGGCAGCAATTTTGTCAGGACAGTCCTCGATATTTGCAGGGAAATAGATCGGAAAGTTCTCCTTCCCCAAACATTTGGTGAGTATTGAATTGCTGCTCTTGACCAAGGTTAAGAAATTTCATTGAGCTCGCAGCAGATTTAAGTACAATCCCTATTAAAATACCATGGGCTTCCTGATTAATACAGCGATAATAATAATTTCATTACCATTAATCTAACACGGGGGCTGACTCAAATTAATCACCAGGTGTCAATGCTTTCCAGCATTCCAGTTATTTGAACTCAGCTGATTAGTGAGATACAGTTGCTGTCAACAAACATATAAAAAGGTGGAAAATAAATCAGCAACTTCCTGTTTCTGATTATTACTCAGTGATTTCTGTTGAAAATGAGTCTGTGTGTGTCTTAAATTAGGGCATAATTGATTTTCTTTGGATCCAGCCTCATTTCAGCCACTTCCCGGGTGCCCTATAAAATTACTGAGGACAACAATGGAGAAAAGGGACTTGCACTGATCTCCTTCGGGACTTGCACTTCCTCTAATGCTGCAGTCCCACTAGGAATTAATATCTAAATCCCCTAATTCTGCCTTGCTATGAGCTCACTGTGCATTGAGAATAATTCCCAACACCAGGAAATAGATTGAGATTGGGATGGAATGGGACTGGCATGTGTAAGAATAGAAAGGTGGAGTTGTCACAGTCCCAGAGGTCTGTAAAAGGAAGGAGAAAATACAATGATAGAATAAAACTTCAATGACCTATATTTAGCACACCTTGCAGAATGAGCACAGTTACCGATACAATTTCTTTGAGGTCAATGAATTGGAATTAATTCTTTGTTAAAGGAATAGACAGAACATAAACTTGGATAACAGAGCTAAGGCACTCCATGACAATATTTTTGAAGCTGTTTCCAATTTACTGCCATTTCAATGCTGGAGACAGACATGATGAAAATCCAGGACTCAAGACAATGTGGTGTGAGGCAGGCTGGATACACTAGCTGGTCTTCTGCTAATACAACCAGTGTGTTTTTGGATTCACTAAAGGGTTGGAGAGTTGAGCTCACGTATCAGCAATTATATTCTTTTGTTGCACAATGTGTGGACATACACATCATGTATTAACATGAAATAATGAACACACTACACTATCATGGTAATAGCAAAGTAAGGAAAGAGAATTGAAATAATATTATTAATAGTGTCTCACTCTTAAGGCATTGTTCTTTTCTCCTCACCTTCATTACGTTTTTCTCGGAAAGCAGCCCTGACTTCACCAACATTACAAATTGCTGTCACATCTCCAACCCCACTTTCCTGAGTGAAAATCCTTGACTATGTTGTTGTCACTCAAATCACTAATTTTTGCTGGAGATCTATGCTTGAATATTTCTAACCAGGTTTCCATTGCTGCCACAATATCAAACCAGCTCTTAATAAAGCTACCAGTGGCATCCTATTTGACTGTGATATATCTTCTTGAAAGTAGAGTCGCAGGTAGTTAGGATAGTGAAGAAGGTGTTTGGTATGCTTTCCTTTATTAGTCAGAGTATTGAGTACAGGAGTTGGGAGGACATTAGTTAGGTGACATTTGGAATATTGTGTGCAATTCTCATCTCCTTCCTATCGGAAGGATGTTGTGAAACTTGAAACAGTTCAGAAAAGATTTACAAGGATGTTGCCAGGGTTGGAGGATTTGAGCTATAGAGAGAGGTTGAATAGTCTGGGGCTGTTTTCCCTGGAGCGTCGGAGGCTGAGGGATGACGTTATAGAGGTGGGTGTGTGTGGTCGGCATGGACGAGTTGGGCCAAAGGGTCTGTTTCCGTGCTGTAAATCTCTATGAATCTATGACTCTGAGATTGTTGGCGACAGTAATCTCTTCCAATATCTCTCCACTTTTTCCAGCTCAGTGATAATCAACTACTCTGTTCATATCCTTGGTATTATTTGACTATGAAATGAACCCTATTCTGACCACATATTTGTGCTATTGTGCCACCTATTTCCACCTTCAAATCATTTACTACCTTCTTCTTTATCTCACCTCAACTATTACTGAAATCCATTCTTACCTTCATTGTGTCTGGACTTGATTATTCTAAACGTTGGCCTTACAGGGAACACGCAGACCACTGAATGAATGAAGCCAAACTTAGCAAATATTTGCTATACTGTGCAAAATTTGTTCAAAATGTCTCCAATTTATCACATTGTCTTGTTGAACGGAATTCTCTTAAATAAACCATTCTTGTGCATTTGACAGCATTGAGGGAGCTTCATTGACAACAGTGTGTGTGTGTGTGTGTGTGTGTGTGTGTGTGTGTGTGTGTGTGTGTGTGTGTGTGTGTGTGTGTGTGTGTGTAGGGCAGTAGTGTGAATTGAACCCAAGATCCCGGTTGGGGCCATCCCCATGGGTACCGAATTTGGCTATCAGATACACACACACACACACACACACACACACACACACACACACACACACACACACACACACACACACACACACACACAATCTCACGGATACCCCTTTACACTCACGCTCACACACATACACATACACACACTCTCTCACAGACACTCATACCCTCCCATACACACACACACCCACATGCATACACACATGCAAATTTGTGGGGTGAATTTGTACTTGCAGAATTAAATTTTATTTTGCTCAAAAATTGCATGAATCCATGTAACATTCTGTAATCCCTTTTTAAGATTGGAATCAGTCTGAACATTGGGGCACAGGCAGCCTCGCACAGGGCACCCCACACCTTCAATGCATTATAGAGGCACTGCATATTGATAAAGTCCAGAGTTTGTTTGTTAAGTCTCTCATCTTTTAGAATGACCATTTTGGTTTCAGTTCTTTATATATAAATCCCAGAACCTTTTTAAAGTTACATTCTCAAGTAAACTTTAACAATAGGTGCCATGTTGGCCTCTATAATGCATTGAAGGTGTGGGATGCTTATGATTAGATTAGATTCCCTACAGTGTGGAAACAGGCCCTTCGGCCCAACAAGTCCACACCGGCCCTCCGAAGAGTAACCCACCCAGACCCATTTCCCTCAGACTAATGCACCTCAGATGAGCAATTTAGCATGGCCAATTCACCTGGATTATGGGAGGAAACCCACGCAGACACGGGGAGAATGTGCAAACTCCACACAGACAGTCGCCAGAGGCTGGAATTGAACCTGCGTCCCTGGTGCTGTGAGGCTGCAGTTCTAACCACTGAGCCACCGTGCTGTTATACTTCAGTCTTGGATGAAATTGGTTTTTCACAATGAGGACACAATCTTAACTCTAAACTTAGAGTCAGGAAGCACTTATTGGTAGCAATATAAAATTCTCAATTGAAACTTTCAGAGCTGACATTGATGGAGTTGTATTTGTACAGGCACTAAAGGAAATGTGGTTCAAGCAAATCAATGGAGTACAGAACAACCATGATTTAATTGAATGGTGGAGTATACCTAACAGCCTGAATGGCCCACTCTTTTTTTTAAGAGGAGTTACATCTTTCGTGCTCTAGGAAATAATATTCATAATAAAAATGGTTTAAGATAAAGATGTATGCACATCTAAGGGAAGTGAAATAGACCAAATCATAAAGTTGTGATAAAAATAAAGCTAGAGAAGATAAACTAGGAAGAAAAAGACAGTGAAGAGATAAAACAGCAGTGAGAAAAGATTTTAAAATCCAATAGAATATAGATGAAGTAATTCAGCTAAAAAAAATCACAGATTGATAGATGTGATATATTTGAATTTTAAGAGTCTTAAGAGTTTTCAAAAAGGCTTCACTACTGCTTGGTGCATTTTACAAGTGCCCCCTGCCCCTCCACAATCCTGCTCTGGATGAAACTCAGTGGTAAGAGCTATTAAAGTTTTGCCATGGAATCAGTGAACATGAGCAGAAAACATAGAAACCAGGGCTTATAATTAGCTTCCTACATTGCAAAAGATGAGATTTGGTGTTAGCCAGGAATTGGTGCCATGCCCAATGGTATTCACCACTTTGTTAAATAATATGGACTCAAGATTTTGAAGGAAACACTCAAGATTTTAGGGAGAGCCAGGATGTAATTTGCTGTTAGGAGAGCCAACACAGACATAACAGGTCAAGAGACCTTTTCCTGCACTGTAATTATTCTAGAATTCCATGATTTTCCTTTTGGGTTGAAGGACCTGCCTTTGTGCTGTTAGACTTATGTAATCTTATGTATCTCTCAACTTAAAATGTGCATGCGAGAGGTCTTAATTTAGAATGAAACCTTCATTCACCTCAGGCAGGGTCGCTATTGTGGAAAAGCAGGATAGGGGTTCCTTTACTTGAATGTTTCTTGCCCTCGGCTTACATTTGGAGTTGATCATACTCTGAGGTTGGAAGGTACCTAAGATCTAGATCAGCTGTTGAGAAAAAAAAACTCCAATCAAATTTGGACTTGAGCCTTCTATAGTATGTCTATGTGAAGATTTTGGGAGGTGGTGGGGTGGGAGCATGTTAGTGATGGGGAGAAGGAAACATAACATTCCTCATTATTACATGCTTCATTCCAAAAGGCAAGTTGTGTTTCAGCACCAGTTTATTCCAATGGTGTATGAAGCAAAGGGTTTTAAAAGAACAGGAAATTTAAATTGAAAATATATTGGAAAAGTATCAAAGTTCTAAGCAAATCAGATTGAAAGAAAGTCTGACCATGGACACAGTTTGGTGAATCAGCTCTACACACGTTAACTGAAGTCTCAGTCTCATAATACATGCGGAGGTTTCGGCATGAATGTACCTTCACTCGTTTAGTTTTTCCCATTAGTTTCAGCAAAGAGATGAACCTTTAAATATTTTACAAGATACAGATCAACTAGTTGGTATTTGTGTTAGTTAATGTCTCTTTAGAACATAGAACATAGAAGGATACAGCGCAGTACAGGCCCTTCGGCCCTCGATGTTGCGCCGACCGAATCCTACCTAACCTATACTAGCCCTATAACTTCCAAATGCCTATCCAATGCCCGCTTAAATGACCATAAAGAAGGAGAGTTCACCACTGATACGGGCAGGGCATTCCATGAACTCACAACCCGCTGTGTGAAGAATCTACCCCTAACATCTGTCCTATACCTACCACCCCTTAATTTAAAGCTATGTCCCCTAGTAACACCTGACTCCATTAGCGGTAAAAGGTTCTTAGTATCTACCCTATCTAAACCCCTAATCATCTTATACACTTCTATCAGATCTCCCCTAAACCTTCTCTTCTCCAATGAGAACAGCCCCAAGTGCCTCAGCCTTTCCTCATAAGATTTTCCTACCATTCCAGGCAACATCCTGGTAAACCTCCTCTGCACTCGTTCTAAAGCTTCCACATCCTTCCTATAGTATGGCGACCAAAACTGCACACAATACTCCAGATGAGGCCGCACCAGAGTCTTATACAACTGCAACATGACCTCAGGACTCCGGAACTCAATTCCTCTGCCAATAAAGCCCAGTACACCATATGCCTTCCTCACAGCACTATTTACCTGGGTGGCAACTTTCAGAGATCTGTGTACATGGACACCAAGATCCCTCTGCTCATCCACACTACCAAGTAGCCTACCATTAGCCCAGTAATCCATCATCTTGTTATTCCTACCAAAGTGAACGACTTCGCACTTAGCTACATTGAATTCCATTTGCCACATTTCCGCCCATTCTGCAACTTATCTATATCCCGCTGTAACCTACCACTTCCTTCCTCACTATCCACAACTCCACCGACTTTTGTGTCATCCGCAAACTTGCTTACCCAGCTTTCAAGTCCTTCCTCTAGATCATTTATAAAGATAACAAAAAGCAATGGTCCCAAAACAGATCCTTGTGGTACACCGCTAGTAACTGCGCTCCAAGATGAACATAATCCATCAACTACTACCCTCTGTCTCCTTCCAGCCAGCCAATTCCTAATCCAAACCTCTAATATATCCTCAATGCCATACCTCCGAAGTTTTAGCATTAGCCTACCATGGGGAACCTTATCGAACGCCTTACTAAAATCCATATACACAACATCTACTGCTTTACCCTCATCCACTTCCTTGGTCACCTTCTCAAAGAACTCAATAAGGTTTGTGAGGCACGACCTGCCCTTCACAAAACCATGCTGGCTATCCCTGATCACGTTATTCCTACCCAGATGTTCATAAATCTTATCCCTTACCATTCTCTCTAAGACTTTGCCCACCACTGAAGTCAGACTCACTGGCCTATAGTTGCTAGGGCTATCCCTACTCCCTTTCTTGAACAATGGGACCACATTCGCTATCCTCCAGTCCTCTGGTACTATTCCTGTTGACAACGACGACATAAAAATCCAGGCCAATGGCTCTGCTATCTCCTCCCTAGCTTCCCATAGGATCCTGGGGTAAATGCCATCAGGCCCAGGAGACTTATCTATATTCATCCTTTCCAATATTCCCAAAACCTCTTCCCTGCATATTTCCAGGGCATCCATTCTAATTATTTGTGATTCCATATTCACATCAGCAACAGTGTCCTGTTCCTGAGTGAATACTGAGGAAAAGTACTGATTTAATGTCTCTCCAATCTCCTCCGCCTCCACACACAACTTCCCACTACTATCCTTGACTGGACCGATACCTACCCTAGTCATCCTTTTATTCTTGACATACCTATAGAAAGCCTTTGGGTTTTCCCTAATCCTACCAGCTAAAGACTTTTCATGTCCCCTTCTCGCTTCTCTTAGCTCCCTCTTTAGCTCCTTCCTGGCTACCTTATAACACTCAATCGCCCCTACTGAACCTTCACGCCTCATCTTTACATATGCCGCCTTCTTCCCTTTCACAAGGGACTCCAATTCCTTACTAAACCACAGCTGCCTCACAAGGCCCTTTACACCATGCCTGACTGGTACATACCTATCGAGGACACGCAGTAGCTGCTCCTTGAACACTCCCCACATCTCATTAGTGTTCTTCTCTTGAAGCCTGTGTTTCCAATCCACACATCCTAAGTCATGCCTCACTGCATCATAATTTCCCTGCCCCCAGCTATAGCTCTTGCCCTGCGGCACACGATTATCCCTCTCCATCACTAAAGTAAAAGTCACCGAGTTGTGGTCACTGTCCCCGAAGTGCTCACCTACCTCCAAGTCTAACACCTGGCCTGGTTCATTACCTAGAACCAAATCCAATATAGCCTCCCCTCTTGTTGGCCTGTCGACATATTGTGTCAGGAAACCCTCCTGCACACATTGTACAAACACCGACCCATCTAATGAACTCGAGCTATAGCTCTCCCAGTCAATATCTGGGAAGTTAAAGTCCCCCATAACAACCACCCTGCTACCTTCACTCTTTTCCTGAATCATCCTCGCAATATTATCCTCTACTTCTCTAGGACTATTAGGAGGCCTGTAGAAAACACCTAACAGGGTGACCTCACCTTTCCTATTTCTAACCTTTCTTTGTAAAATAATGCACATGAAAAGTTACATCAGTATATCTACATTCTGAGATAGGGAGCAGCCAAATGTAATTTGGACCAAGGGAAAAAGCATTAAACCATTTTATTAATCATTCATTGTTTACTGATGGGGATACATTTCTGTTTCAGATTATTTACCAGTCTCAGATGGTCGTGGCCACTTGAAAGGTTCGAAAGTGAAGAGATTTTTGAGCATGAATGACAATGATGGCAGTCAGCAACTTGAGTCACACTTTACACAAGGGACACCTAACAATGATTCCAACCAGTATGAACGGATGCCAGATGATTTTAATGTGCGTACCTCTGAGACTGAAGGAGGCAGCATGATTAATTCCGCTCTGTCAAGAAATATTTTCCACCGAAAATTAAGCAGAAGACAAATTTCAGTAAATGACAGATGCTGCCAAAGTACCTGCACTATAAGGCAGATTCGTCGACTCTGCTTTTGGTGAAATTATTTCATTTGTATCTCTGTTTTTCATGGAATATTCTTTAGTTATGATTCAATCAGAGACCAATATCTTCTCTTTGTTAATGTTAGATAAAAAAAATCAAAATTGCATGTGTTGACTAAAAGAGTAAAGCTGTAACATTCCATATTTCACAATAAATTGAAAATGAAATTACTAGACAATAGTCAGCTAATCAAACACCAAATGCCAGCTACCCTATACTCTTACATTCAGAATTAGCATGAGGCAAACATGAATTGACAGTCACACTGGTCAAACACAACCTGTGCAACAACCAAAGCAGATTGCAATTAATTTTATCAGCAGCCTACCCAGAAATCAGTAAGCATTCTTCAAATTTCATCTTCTTCAGTAGGGATTCAGTTTCTTGCCTTCAATAATTTAACTTATGATTTCTCTTGAGTAGCAGCTCCAACTAAAACTGGAGGCCTTCTTGCTTCTTCTGCTTGCTATGAATTGTCAGGCAACAGGATTCAAACTCAGGATACCTTCCACTGCCTATGTGCTCTTCTATGCCTCAATTTCCACATTTAGGGAGCAGACAACTGCCCATCAACTTTACTGAGTTGACAACTGCTCCTTGAGGGCTTTCTGTGTCCCAACACCCCAGCCGCCATCAGCTTCAAGCTTTCATTGTCCACCATGCAAAACTGAGACACATACAGCTAACCATCAGATAGTCCAGCCTGGGCTATTCATTCTTGTGGACAGGTTTTTGTGTCCAGAACCCTGATCACTGAGCAACTATATGCGCCGTGTATGCAGTTTCCATGGTCAGAAACCTGCACCAGTTTGAGCATGCCGGTACCCTTTCTACTCTCTATACTTGTATTGGAGTCCCTGGAATGCTAAAAGCTGTAGTGCTTTATTTCAAAACGCACAAAGTTAGTTTAAAAATATGGATTTCCCCACAACAATGCAAATGATCCAGAATCAGTGATATTTGAAGTTGATGGTGTAAATGTTCAGAATTTCAGTTCTGAACAAAAGCTTTAACCATTCATAATTCATTTTGAAAACTGGGGATCTGTATCTGTTTATAATGATTGGAACATCTGCACAGTTTAATGAACTCTGTCACCAACTTTGCACAGTGGATGCTGACAGACAATCTATGTACTGAGGTAGAAAAATCATTACATTTATTCTATCATCCCTCTAGAAATGTTCTAGTCTGATTCCTATCCAGGACTGGTAGTCATGTACTCACAATGTTGATATAAATGTATTAAAATTGTTGCAATTTTAATTACTTTAGAATTTCTTCAATTTCTTTTCAAAATAAGTTTGAATGTAAACGATTCACTTCGAGTCAGGACTGTTGTCTATAACCCATGGACATGAAGAACTTTGTCATTGGAAATCAAGTTAGCAGACATGTTCACCAAGATTCTGTATTACTCGCTCCTTTGGATTTACCGTATATAATCATGTATAGGTCAAACTCGTGTATAAGTAGAGTGCTTATTTTTGGCCAAAATATCTTGTACTTTCCACATATCTCGTGTATAGGTTGACCCTACTATATTGCATTAAATTGCATTCATTCATTCATACCGGTAACTCAATTCAGTGCTCTTTGTTTACTATATTGCATCTCCATTCATTCATTCATAACTCTCCTTAGCCCACTTGGTTTACTACAGCACGTTTTGACTCACTCATTCATTCAGACTGGTCCTAAGTCTGTCAGTACTTATCACACTTTGTTCACTATACTTCCAAAAGTTAATATAGCTAACAAGTTAATCATTTTAACTGTGCCATTATATCTGAATAAAAGTGAGATATATTAGCTACAGACCGGTATATCTTTAAGTCTTTGACAAATTTGTTAATGTTGCTGAGGTTCATTACATACGAGAGTAAATGGGAGAGAAACGGAAGAATTTGGAGGGAAAGTTCAAGATGCTTGCACATTCAGCATTTAATAAATGTTCCATTTTAAGTGTGCCATTATACCAGGTCATGATGAGGTTGAACAGTGTGATTTGCAGGATTTCAATTAATCTTTGGCATGTTAAATTTTCGTAACAGCCTCTTGCTTTTATCCAGCAATTAACTTTATGGTAATTCATTGTGTTTTTCTTCTTTACTTGGGATTAGTTGTGCAGTCAAATTGACTTTTGCTAATCATATGGTGTTTTGAATGACATCATGAATTTCAGCACCTCAACACTTGAATCCGTGTATTATTCAACCCCCAATTTTAAAAAAATCTTCACAATTTGACCTATAAACGAGTATATACAGCATCTGGGAAGCTTAAATTCCCAACAAAAGTAAGATTGGTAGAAAATTTTCAAAATGGAAAGAACATTTTCAAATGTAGCACAATGAAGCAATGGCCTCAGATAAAAGTGCTCCACAGTAAGTAATGTTACAGGAAAGGAGTTAAAAGATAAGTGTAAGGGGAGGAGTATTGGAGGGATATTTTCCATGGAGCTGTGGATGCTGAAGGGTCACCTTTTCAGAGATTTATACAATCATGAACAGCGTAGATGGTGTGAATAGCCAAGATCGTTTTCCCTAGATAGGGGAGTCCAAAACTAGAGCGAATAGGTTTAAGGAGACCTAAGGGTCAACCTTTTCAACCTTTTCACACAGAGTGTGTTGCATATATGAAATGAGCTGCCAGAGGAGGTGGTGGCAACTGGTACAATCAGAACATTAAAAAGACATCTGGATAGGTGTATGAATAGGAAGGGCTTTGGGGAATATTGGACAAATGCTGGCAACTGAGGCCAGATTAATTTAGGATATCTAGTCAGCACGGACGAGTTGGATCACAGGCTCTGTTTCCATGCTGTACACCTCTATGACTCTATGGCAATGGTTTGAGGGAGGGAATTCCAGATGGTGGACAAGGGCTGCTGAAGGCATGACCTACATTGGCAGATTTTAGGGAAGAGGAAAATCATTAGAAAGCCAGGATCATGGGCGGCACGGTGGCACAGAGGTTAGCACTGCTACCTCACAGCGCCTGAGACCCGGGTTCAATTCCCGACTCAGGCGACTGACTGTGTGGAGTTTGCACGTTCTCCCCGTGTCTGCGTGGGTTTCCTCCGGGGTGCTCCAGTTTCCTCCCACAGTCCTAAAGATGTACGGGTTAGGTGAATTGGCCATGCTGAAGTGCCCGTAGTGTTAGGTAGGGGTAAATGTAGGGTATGGGTGGGTTGGGCTTCGGTGGGTCGGTGTGGACTTGTTGGTGTAGACTGTAAGTCTAATCTAAACTAATCAGAGGAAAGGAGGCCTCTAGGCCATAATGAGGGAAGCGGAACGGGGATTAAAAAATTATAGGAGGCTACAAAGATCGGGGGACAGGGTAATGAAGTATCCTAGGCACAAAGGTATGATTTAGCCCTGAAAGCATTGATGGACCAGGAGTTTTTGTGCATCAGTGAGGCCAGGAATGCAGATCTACCAGGAACTTGGTGTCAGATACAAAATGGACAGTAGAGTTTTGCAAGAACTGGCATTAATGGAGAGCGGAAGACCGCTGGAAAACTTTTAGAATTGTCAGGTCTGTATGTGACAAAGGAATAAGTGAAATATTACACAGGCTTTCAATGGTATGGCAGAGACAGGGAATGTTGTGTACTTGCAAATAGCTGGACTTGAACAAGATATTGGGTCAGAAGTTCATCAGGGGACTAAATTTGAACCTGAAATTAAGAACCTTCCGGTTTAGTCTCAAATAGTGGTGCTGGAGTGAGTACATTTATTGGCTAGCACACAGAGCCTGTGCTAGGAAACATAAACAAGGATTTTCATCTTTACAATATGGTAAGTGTTTATAGACAAGCTGACTGTCCTCAGAGATGGTGGGGGAGTTAGGAGAGGTGGTGGAGATTAAGAGAGGCATTGTCATTCTCCATGCGGAAGATAGGAACATAGCAACATGGAAACAGAAGTGGGTCTTTAAGCCTGAAAGATTCTCTGCCACTATTTGAGATCATTATTGATCAGCTACCTCAATGCCAACTTTCCATATTATTGCCATAACCCATGATATGATTAGTCTCCTGTAATCTCTCAATTTCTGTCTTGAATCTGCTCAAAGAATTAGCTTCCACAGAACTGCATAATAGAGAATTCCAAAGATTCACCACCCTCTGAGTAAAAGGTATTCCTCCTCATCTCAATCTTAAATGGCTAATCTCTTATCCTGAAATTATGTCTCCTAGTTTTAGATTCACCAGCTAGGGGAAATATCCTATCCACATCCAACATATCATGCCCTATAAGCATTTTGTAAGTTTCACTGAGGTCACCCCTCACTCATCAAAAATGTGGTGAATACAGACTCAGTTTCCTCAATCTCTCTTCATGAAATATTCCTGGTATTCTCAGAATTAATCTGGAGAGCTTCCATTGCACTCCCTCTATAGTAAACATATTCTTCCTTAGATAAAGAGACCAAACTATACACAATTCTCCAGGTGACATCTTACCAAAGCTCTACACAAGACATTGTTAGCCCTGTAGTCAAGATCATGACTCACAGTGGAAATAGTTAACTCCTTATCCTGATACTGAGGCATCTTGCTTTCGATTGTCCAACAAGGTGAAATATCCATTCCATTTCTGCCCTATTAAGCTCTCCAAGAATGTCATAAGTTTCAATTAGATCACTTTTTTTTCCAAACTGAAGGAGATGGGTTTTTACAACAGTCAATGATGGTAACATTGTTGCTATCAGCCTCAGTTATTCCAGATTTCATTTCCCTTTCAGGATCTCTATTAAGCTTCAGCCTAACCAATCAGAAGGCCATCACAATGCTGAGACTAACTGCTTTCACAAGAAACTGTGCTCAGTCTACTGGAATCAAATCCTCAAAAAGTAGGATTGTCTCACATGAATCAGTTAGCTTTCTTTGCCTTTTGTTTTCCAAACAATAAACAAATAAATGTACATTCTCATCGTTTTAAAAGCAAATTCCAATTTTCTCATTTTCAGTCCACAGTCCAAACATAAAAAAAGCATTAAATTGGTTGTTATTTTAACATCATGTCATTTTTATCGAGTTTCATTGAGGTTTTTTTCTCCAGAAAGCCTATCAGGTTTTTTAATAACTCTGTGCTACAAATCTCACCTCTTTGCCAACCTCAAAGGCACCCTGTCCCTCCGATGATAGCTCGATCCCACCAATTCTTTGTAGCAAGAAGAGCTTGCACTGCAGATTATTCTGGAATTGACTCTCTTCCTTGGTGCCCACGCAATCTTTAAAAGGCCATTGTGCACCCTGATAAGCAATGCCAGTCCAGAGTCATCTTGCACAGTTCATGAAATCTGCCAGGGATTTAGCAAAAACGAGGAAATTGGCAAATCATTTTGTCAACCAGAACTTGGTGGAGGGAAAATATCCTCTTCCCCCAGGACTAGCAGTGAAAGCTGTGCCACCAACTCCTGCCAACCTGGATGGAGGTTGTCACCAGGGCTAAAGCAGTCTCAGCCAGCTGGGAGGATGCTCAGTACTGTCAGAGGAGGCTCAATGACCTTCCACTTTCTGACAAGGTAAGTGCCACTATCTTCTTTCTGATATCTCACATTCACTCTATCTCTGTTACTACACACAGCTCCCACCAAGGCTCACACTCTATCTTTCATACTATTTCTTACATGATAAATGCAGGAAGAGTATTCCAAGTGAGTGGGAAGTCCAGAGGCAGAAGGCAATGTTTGAGGGTATGGGATAGGTCACTTATGACTGTGATTAACAAATATTTCTTAACTCAGGGAATAGTGAGCTTGGAGATTTCTCTACCACAGAAAATAACAGAGACCAAAGCATTGAATATTTTGTCACAGGAGTTCTTGGGCTAGATGGGTCAAAGGGCATGCGCTGAACAGGAACAGAAAACTAAGTTGGGTGATCAGTATGGTAAAGCAAGCATGAAGGGCCGAATGGCCTACTTCTGCTCTTTTATTTATATTAGTTTGTTTTAACATCTTCTCTCAATCACTTTCATTTACTCAAATGTCATTCCGCTGCATCTCACACTCAACACTGTGCTACCTGCTCACTCACTTCTCCTCTAGCTGCACCAGCACTAACAGCCATTCTCTTGTCACTCAATAACCTCCCTCATTCCTGGAGAAAGCAGCCCACAGTACACACAAAGAGTAAAGATGAAGCAGGCTGACTGACATTTAGCTACTTAACTGATACAAGGAAAGGGTCTTGACCAACTTTCCCTCTACACTGTGAAGTCTATCATTCATCACGTTGCTGCATGACTTCAGTTTCCAGAAGCTACTGCCACACGGAAAGGTTGGTCCTGAACCTTCTCTTCTAGGGACCTCATGCTCATGCCTTTGGACTGATACTGGAGTCTGCCATTGACTTGCTGTATGAGGATTCCCTGACTGAAGGCTGTCTGCTTTGATTGAGCACCACTCTGCTCTGACTTTGAGACATGGCCTTTTACTTGAATCAAATGCAGTGTTTCGCCATGGCAGCTGCAGGTAGAACACTAGTCTAGCACGATGATGTGCATCATCATTCCACTCCGCCCCCATCCCCGGACCAGAAACCACTGAAAAGCTGCCTGACAGCACTGAACAACAAGGCAAGGCAGGACTGGACATGGCAGAGATCCTTGTGAATATCCAGACAGGCACAATGTGAGTAAGCATTCAGAGTATGAGCAAGCAGCCCAGTCAAATCCATGAGCTGGGATATTTTTAAACATGCAAAGTGTCTTGGCAGTAATATTCTAATGGAAGGTTGGAAATGGATTAGAGATTCAGAAGCTGTTGTGACACTGGCATGTCTTGGAGGCTAACATCCATTAGCATAAGGTGTGTGTGGTCACTAACCATGGAGTGTGTTAGTGACAAGTGTCCAAGAGGATGGTTCAGTTGAGCAAGCTGCGAGCTGGAATCACCAGGTACCCTCAGTGATTTTCATGTCAGGAATTCCCAGTGTCAATTGGCATGTGATAGAAATCTGCATATTAATGAAGTGGCATTCAGTGTTAATGTCACCACTTCCTAGCAAGAATCAACATCTTGATACCTGGACCTCTGTTGAAAAATGTGACTCATTATGAAAGGCCTTGGTGGAATTCTTCCGGATTTCTTGCCATAGCCCCAGTCATTCAGGGCCTCAAGCTTTTGCCTCTAGTCTCTTACATAGTTTCGCTCAAATATAAAAGTTTGACTCTGTGGAAACTGCTCTTTGCTGAAGTCAATACGAGGAGCAAATGGATATCTTACCTACTTTCCAATTGGAAATACATTGAGTCTGGGAAATTGTTTACCTCAGGGCAAGTTTCACCTGTGCCCAGTTCACCTATGAGAGACAATCTGTACTGAGAGCAAAGGAACACTTACTAATGTATCAGTACAACTTGTTACTTGACAATCACTTTTAAAAGTAATTACGTCAAACACTGTGCTGTTGGAGACACAGAAAGGGACTCAGATTTTTCATTGGTAAGGCAAAGAATGACTTTGAGCTCAGATAGTGTGTTGATCATCCAGTAAAATCCATTCTGAAGTTATTTCTCACCATATCATTAGCTAGGCTCAACTTCACACATGTGAGCTGTCATTTGTCTTCCTCCTGCCTTCTATAGGTAATGATCAGGTGGACTGTCAGCTCAGTTGGGTGAGCAGCTGGTCTCCAATGTGAGGATTCAACTCCCATACCAGTTAAGATGACTACGAAGATCCCACCTTCTCAATGTCACATGAGAAATGTTGGCACTCAGGCTAATCTAACCATTTGTCACTGGCGACTATGGTGTGTTTGCCAAATTTTCGAGCATATTATGTTAGGCCTTAGGGCCTTCACTGTAGCCACATTCTCATATTATCTAGCAAAAGTTACAGAGAGCACCCAGCATGCTATGCTGCATTAGTCTCATTGTAAAATACAAACGGTAGAGACCCTAATTGGAAGTTCTCAATGGGAAAGGGGAAAGGTTCCAGAAGTCCTGAGTAGGAAGATACAATCTTCGAGTAAAAAGTGAGGTCTGCAGATGCTGGAGATCAGAGCTGAAAATGTGTTGCTGGTTAAAGCACAGCAGGTTAGGCAGCATCCAAGGAACAGGAAATTCGACTTATCGGGCCAGAGCCCTACATCAGGCATTCTTGATGAAGGGCTCTGGCCCGAAACGTCGAATTTCCTGTTCCTTGGATGCTGCCTAACCTGCTGTGCTTTAACCAGCAACACATTTTCAGCTAGGAAGATACAATGTCAACTTTCCCATCCCTCTGTCAATTAAGGCCATTAAGTATTCACTTAACATTCATTTTTAGCCCTAAACCCTCCTAGGCTGCAATTCAGTTCCAGGAGACAAGAAAGAGTCGGCCCCACCCGACTGGTCAGCCACTGCCAGTTTGGGAGGGAGGGAGGGGTCCTTGATGTACGCTATTCTACACAAGACTCACAGACTGGACATGGTAAATTGGAGGAGGAATTGTCCCCTGACAGCCAAACATCCAAGCCTCATTTTCAACATCCCACCTACAAACAACTATGGCAAATGCAACCACCTTCCTCAATGCTGATCCTTCGCCTGTGTTTTTATTTCAGCATTAGTGTAGTGCCCTTTGCATGCTCACTCCAGACTGGTCTCTTTTACTAATGGCAGAGTCATGCATCATTACCATGGCAGAATGAGGGTGTGCCAGAAATCAAGGCCCACTGTTTTACGAATCATCACAAATGTGTAAATGATTAATTTAATCAATAAGATGGTTGATTTTTCAGATTTTAGTCATGATATGAGATTTAAGCAAAGCACATTGAGTTTCATCATTGTAAAAGAAAACATGAATTTATTTATTATAACAAATACATTCTTTAACACGGGCAAAATAGATTATTAATGACCAATATACAAACCTGAACTACATTCCCTCTCAGACTAAATAGACACACATTAATTTACAAATAGACAGACATGACAGATGATGCTGTGGAAACATTATGGATGTAAAGTGTAAGCAAGAAGTTTAAATGAAAATAATGTATTGAATTTCTCAACTTTGTTTTGGTCTTTGGCAATGATATCTCATTGTTGTTCACTTTGGTGATCCTCAACTCAGTAGTCAGTCAGTTGGACCTGGGTTTTTTTGTTAATTCAAAGTTTTTATTTTCAAAGTCTTGACTGTTGGCTTTCTTCCATCTCAAAGGATGGCAGAGGGACATCCGGTTGCGCTGTAGGCTTTTTGAGGTCTGAATCCCCCTGCTCTCTTTGGAGTTATTTGAAAAAAATTAAAACAAACCCAAAAGCTGTTGCTAGGTAGTTCCTTTTCAAACCCAAAGGCTCTTGCTACCAGCTAGTCACACAAGTGCCAAATCCAGCTTGTCCAAAAGTTGTATGCCCTTGTGTAACCAATAGGGTACATCACACAGTTCTACTTAAACCTCCATGTAGTGAATTAATTGGTTCATTCTCTACAATGTAGCAGTCCAAACATCTAATTTTCTCATTTATATTTCCAAGAATATATATACAGTCCATACACATGTAATCAGCTACATTATCACAATTTACAGGAATGATATTATACTATACATTTAAGGTCAATTAATATTTAAGATGCAAGATGGTTAAGAAAGGGCAATAGCAAGGAAATGTGTAAGTCAAAGGTAGAGTCAAAGGAAAAGCCTGTAATAGGATGATTGGCAGGAGAGATAAAGACGGCACAAGACAAAAAGTGCTTGTAATAGTAAAGTAGAGAGAAAAAAAGTGAATGAGATCCTTTAAATGGCTACAGCAGGATTACAAGCACCTAAACAAAATATTATAGTTATGTAAATTATGTAAAAAGATGATTTTAGGCTTAAATTGTTATAAAATGAATGAAAGTTGAGACAGTAGTTCTTGAGTTTGGATTAAACTTTTTGGGAACACTGGGCAAAGGATGAAGACCAAAGTGGGAGTGAGTGAAGAATTAAAATGACAAGCAACCACACCAATTCTGGCCTTATAAGACTCTCTGGCTTGACTTAATAGTTTATAGAGAATACAGTTTGGTCCTTACTAACTTTTAACTTGTGACTGTTAAGTTAGATATGAGGGAGCTTCCACTTTTTCTTGGATCTATAGATTGGTGTATGATCTCATGTGGTGAAAGATAACTTGCTGATACTTTCAAGCTATTTCTAGCTGAAGAGGAGATGACTTTGTTCAAGAGACCATGCCGGGCATTGTTCCTTGATGCCAACAGCATGATCGCCTTGACTAGTTTCACTCTTCTAAGACAATTGAAATACATTTCACTGATTTTTCATCCTGAATTTATCCAAATTCTTATCTTTCTTTTTAATACTCTCCCAGGCATAGTAGGGTGACTAGTGGAATGCATGTATTATGGTGCACAAGGGATATTAACTGTAAGTCCGGTATGGATGAGTTACTGGATCATTTTGCTGTTTATCATTTTCTTCCACTGTATTAATGGAGAAATTATAAAATAAATTAGAACTGCAACCTTCACCTTTTCTTTTTGTGTCCTTTTACAATAATGTCTACAATACTGCCCAGTATTATAATCCAGCCATGGCGTCCATGAACTGAGTGACCAAAGTGTTTGGAAGTCCACATTTAAATTTTCTGCTCAGTTAATATTAAAATCCATGTTTCTCCAGACAATGACAAATAGGCAAAAAACCAAATGAGGAAGTGAAACTTACATGTTTGGTCAATGAGAATAATTGGCAACTCAGAAGAGTGCTAATTCAGGCATTTTGAACTCATTTTCTTTGAATATTTTAAATGCTTGATTAACAAAAATATTCAAAAATATTACACAGAAATGTACATGGGTTTATGCTGATTATACCTTTATTGAAGTCAGAAACAGAACAAAACACCTGTCTGACGATACTATTGTTTAGAGGATATCATGACCCATGTTATCTCCGATATTCCTCTTTGAAGTTTATTCCATTGTACTTAATCAACATTCTTTAGACTTCGCTGAGCTGATGACTGAATCTTATGATATTGAAGCTCTAGCTGATGTATGGAAATAACGAATACATTATGAGGATCATTGGCTGCACACAACTATCATTAAAACATGATTGAATGTACCCATTTAAACAGTCTGCCTCATTTCTGGAGATTGAAACCCTTGGTACTAGACTTCCCAACCTGGAAAAACATTATCCCTGCATCTAGTCTGCCCAGCCATGTTAGAATTTTCAATGTTTCAATCAAATCTCCTCTCATCCTTCTACACTCTAGTGAATTTGAGCCCAGGTATAGTTATTCCCAATTCTGCATTCAAGAAATGTGAACTGCTGCCAATTACTATCAACAAGAAACACTGTAATCACTGCGATTATCCATCACTGATCATCACCACTATTTCCTACTGATCACCACCAACGTCTCTTGCTGATCACCATCAGTATCCCTCACTGATCAGCACGGATGTCTCTCAGTGGTCACCATTACTATCCCTCACTAATGACAAACATTGTTACCCATCATTGACCGTTACCACTGTTCCTCACTGTTGGCCACTGTATCCATCACTGATCACCACCACTGTCCCTCACTGCTCATTACTGCTGTTTCTCATTGATCGCAGCTGCTATCTCCCCCGAGTCATCTCCACAGTCCCTCATCAATCACTGTTGCCACCCCTCACTGATAACTGCTGCCAAATCTCACCAATCACCATCACCAATTACCTTGCTGTCTACCATCAACAATCCCCAGTCACCTCCAATATCCCAGTGAATACTTAACCCTCAATTACCATTACAAAATTAACTCCTATCATCAAAAGTATTTCATTGGTTAGAAAATGCTTTTAGGATTCCAGTGATCATGAAAAGCTATATAACTTCTTGTCCTCATTATTTCTTCTCTTATTCAAAAGATGTTTTGCTAATCTAGGTTTGTTTAATTTAATTGAGCTTGCCTAATTCAGAAATTCCAAATTAACCAATTCAAATCATCTTGTCCCAATATTTTTGATGTGACAATGATAAAATCAGGAAATAGCTGTGGCTCTTGTGGTACAGTGGTAGTGGCCTTATCGCTAGTCAAAAAGTGTAGCACTGGAAAAGCACGGCTGTTCAGGCAGCATCTGAGGAACAGGAGAGTTGACGTTTCAAGCATAAGCTTTTCATCAGGAATGCATATGCTTGAAACATCGACTCTCCTGCTCCTCAGATGCTGCCTGACCGGCTGTGCTTTTCCAGTGCCACATTTTTTGACTCTGATCTCCAGCATCTGCAGTCCTTACCTTTTCCTAGTGTCCTTATCTTTAGTCTGGCAAGTCCCATCTGCTCCTAATGTATGTTATAACTGTTGTGGTTCTGCTCGCCGAGCTGGAAGTTTTTGCTGCAAATGTTTCGTTCCCTGGCTAGGGAACATCATCAGTGCTGTTGGAGCCTCGTGTGAAGCGCTGCTTTGATGTTTCTTCCGGTATTTATAGTGGTTTGTTCTTGCCGCTTCCGGGTGTCAGTTTCAGCTGCAGTGATTTGTATGTGGGGTCCAGGTCGATGTGTCTGTTGATGGATGTTCTTGCCGTTTCCGGGTGTCAGTTTCAGCTGTAGTGGTTTGTATATGGTGTCCAGGTCAATGTGTCTGTTGAATTTGACTGGGAAAACACCACTATCATAGGACAAGCCAGACAGAGAACAGCCAGAGAATTCCTAGAAGCATGGCATTCATCCCCAAACTCCATCAACAGACACATTGACCTGGACACCATATACAAACCATTACAGCTGAAACTGACACCCGGAAACGGCAAGAACATCCATCAACAGACACATCGACCTGGACCCCACATACAAATCACTGCAGCTGAAACTGACACCCGGAAGTGGCAAGAACAAACCACTATAAATACCGGAAGAAACATCAAAGCAGCGCTTCACACGAGGCTCCAACAGCACTGATGATGTTCCCTAGCCAGGGAACGAAACGTTTGCAGCAAAAACTTCCAGCTCGGTGAGCAGAACCACAACAACGGACACCCGAGCTACAAATCTTCAATCAGATTTTAAAGTATGTTATAACGTTTCCGAACAGGTAAATTAAGCATTGAGCAAAGACTCAGGCACTGAGTTAGCAGATATTATCAAAATGTAATGAATGCTAGCTGAATAATACATGAATTTGATAAATAAAGACTTAACAGTTCATTAGCTAAAGGAAACTGAGGAATGTAATTATTAAAGACTTTGAACTGCGAGGCCAGAAAGCACCTCACTAACAGAGAATGCGTCCTACACTCAACCACTCGTGCATGCAGAAAATTGAGAATAGGCCTATCCCAAAAAGACTGTGATGATATGAAACCATATCTGGCTCAAAAAAGAAAGTCACACTGGATGCCAATGGGATCAGTGAAGTAGCTGAGAAATAGGTTCTCAGAATATTCTTTTTATATCCTGTTCTAGAGGTAACTCTGGCCTTAATGAAAAGTTGTTAAAATCTAATTTGTTTATAGCATGGTAATAGTCAATTCAACTAGATCTGTTCACATGCATACATTGTCTTAATCATTAAGATAAGAGTCATATTTTAGAGCATTCACCTTACCTTAAAATGAGCAAGCCTTAATTCATTGCTACCTTTGTGGTTTTAAGAGTTAAATACATTCTGTGATAATAATATTCCAGAGCTGGTTGCCTCCTGCATTCCCAAACAGTAGCTTTAAAATTCAGGAAACAGTTTATCCAAACTTTGTTATCCATTATTATTGTTTTTTTCTTCAATTATAACATAGTTGAGACTTTGCTTCTCATACATTTGATCATCTGTTGCTAGTGAGGTCTTCTAATGGCAAGTGAATTGAATGGTGAAAATTGTCACATTTCAATGAAAATGTATTAAAATAGAATATTGTCTTGGCCTTTTTTTGATGAGCAATATACGCGCATTTTAAAAAGCCTCTAGAAATTCTAATTTAAGCAACCTAATTATAACAAACTACAAATGTAAACAGGTCTGATCTCCCCCAAGACTCATTGTTATATCTTTACCTATCATTGCTACACCAATTATACCTAACCCAATTATGAATACTCTGTAAATATCACCACTCCTACATCTATTTTATTGTGGATGTTTCAGAGATCCATTATCTAGCAGCTTAATCCAGGTCTACATAAGAACTGTTAGATATCAGTGACAAACAGTAACTGCTTAAACTAAATATTAATCAAGGGACAAATTGCAGTTATACTCAGTTAGGATGTTACAGATTCGTAGTATTGGTATAGTTTCAAAAGTCATTTGAAAATGAACAAATGTTAATGAAAAACTTTGAGGGTGCAAAAATGCTATAAAAAGAAAGAACCAATAAACATCAAGGACATAAAAGAAGTTGTAAGATAAAGGGAATTGATAGAGAAATTCAATTAAGTACGAGTTTAAGACGGGGAAATACAGATAAATCAGTTGATTAAGGCAGATATAATTTCTACCGGAGAATCTTTAGAGACCGATTGGAACAATTGCCTCTAGGATCCTCCACAGAGTTAGAGTGGCTGAGGCTGTGCATTTAGAAGCTAAAATGAAGAGTTTGATGTCCATCCTAGCATTTGGTCTGATGCTGAGCTTCTTTACAGGATCGGTGAAACTGGATGATAAGTCAACAAAAGTCTGCAACCTGGCTTTCATACGAATGCTTAACAAACTCTGTAGAATTCCAAAATCTCATCTCCACCAGCAATATGGTGAGTATTGCAGTCCCTTTTATTGACCAGAGTCCAGAAATAATTATTAAATTCTAAATGAAGAGTATTTCAATGTTGTTGCTATTAAAAGGTTGTGATTTGATTCATCACTGCACCAGAAATCCAATTACCATATTATTGGTGAATATTCTACTTTGCTGCATGTGCAGATTCACCCATAGTGAAAATATAAGGTGTTTGACATAAACATATTACAATGAGAATTGTGGTGAGAACATCCATAGAAACATAGAAACATAGAAAAATACAGTGCAGTACAGGCCCTTCGGCCCTCGATGTTGCACCAATCCAAGCTCACCTAACCTACACGAGCCCACTATCCTCCATATGCCGATCCAATGCCTGTTTAAATACCCATAAAGAGGGAGAGTCCACCACTGTCACTGGCAGGGCATTCCATAAACTCACGACTCGCTGAGTAAAGAATCTACCCCTAACATCAGTCCTATACCTACCACGCTTAATTTAAAGCTATGCCCCCTCATAATATCTGACTCCATAAGTGGAAAAAGGTTCTCATGTATAATTCCTTGTATTATAAATAACTCTCAAAAGATGGAAATTCAGCAGGCTTTTTTTGTAGTACAAAATGTGAGTATTGCTGAGAAAAGGCACATTTTGTTGGAATTTTTCATTTTACAAACATTAGGACATTTTGTAAGAATACCAATTCAAGGGCAAATCTGACATATATACTTTATGAGAAAAGAGTGTTGATTAATTGGCAATGGACTATGATTGGTAGAGCATTGGCATTGAGAATCCACTCATTACTGCTAATTAATAAATAATTGCTAGCTTTTGATTAGATTATAAAGTCAGCAGGTTGTTTCTGATTGGTTTGGGCATTGCCCTGAGAAATGAACCAACAAATAGCTGTCACCTATTTTGTTGAGTTGAAACAGATTTAGCATTGGATGCAAGTACACCAAACTGTGATCACAATAGTCAATCCTAAATTATTTGTTAATATAATCCTTTGTACACTTATCTGATAAGTGTTGTCCACTTTTAGATTCACATTTAATGCTGGATTATATTACAGGTTTTGGAGAGCTAGCTGGTTGGTAATAATGTATACGTCATTTGCTGTAAAGTGCAGTTTGGTAGGCTCTACTAGGCTTTGGGATGTATGGCCTATAAATTTAGCATCAGAGTGTCACTAAAATGCATTACTCATTCATGTTTAGGCTTCATTGCAGCTTCCTGTTAGTTGCAAACAAAGTTTAGACGCAGTTCCATGATGGAATGAGTGTTTATGGAAGGTGAAATTGAAAAGGTTGCAATAAGTTTCTAAATTTCACTATGATTTATTCTGTTCTTGTTCTGAAGTATTCAAGACAATTTCACTTCTCAATTTGATCCCATAATGCCACTATATTGTGCCACAAAATCCCTTATACTTCCCTAGATAGCCTCCAATCCATATACTAACCAGGACTGATTCTACTTATCTTTCAATATCAGATGCTTTCACACTAGTGTAACTGTGGGCTATAAGGCTGGACTTATCAGAAACATCATAAATGTAGTATGAGCCAAGTGTTTCAATCACTGAGTAAATGTGATGCTCATTAGTGTCCAAAATTAGATGTGGTTCTACAATTGGGTAACATTTTGCTGGATAATATGAGTGCACAAGAATTATGTTGACAATAACTTGAGATTGTCAATCAGGTTTAAATAGTGACACATCTGTGTTTACTAAGTTGATGCACAGTGTCCTGTTCTTTCAAGACAGAAAGAACATGTACATGGACTGTACTGAGGAGAAAAAGAGATCTGCAGATGCTGGAGGTCAGAATTGACAGTGTGGTGCTGGAAACACACAGCAGGTCAACCAACATCCGAGGAGCAGGAGAATCGATGGTTCGGACATAAGCCCTTCATCGGGAATGAGGCTTGTGGGTGGGCACTGAGAGATAAGTGGAAAGGGGTGGAACTGGGGTGAAGGTAACTGAGAATGCAATAAAGTATTGGACTGCACTTGTTCCAATCCAACAAAATAAATGGCAGTCAAACACCAGTTCCTTGCTCAGAGCACTATGCTGACAAAACAGTGTCATCCTCCAGCTTTATAATTGAAGCAAAACCATGCAGCTAACTGTCAATCAATCTTAATGGGTATAATTTCCATGGCAATGCCTCTAGTAATCACAGTTCACTTACCAACAAGTCAGCCCTTTCCTTTCATGTAGCTGGGGGAAGGTAGCTGAGAGTGCAACAGGTGGATGGAGGTGGGGGTGAAGGTGATAGGTTGGAGAGGATGGTGGAGTGGATAGGTGGGAAGGATGATTGACAGATGGGATAGGTCATGAGGATGATGCTGAGCTGGAAGGTTGGAACTGGGGTAAGGTGGAGGGAGGAGAAAGGAGGAACCTGATGAACCCCATTGATTCTCTGGGGTTGAAGGGTCCCAAGGTGGAAGATGAGGCATTCTTCCTCCACGTGTCAGGTGGTAAGGGAGTGGAGATGGAGGAGGCCCAGGGCCTGCATGCATTCGGCAGAGTGGGAGGGGGAGTTGAAGTATTCAGCCACGGGTTGGTGGGGTTGATTGGTGCAGGTGTCCAGGAGATGTTCTCTATAGTCCTCTGCGAGTAGGCATCCAGTCTCCCCAATGTAGAGGAGACTGTATCAGGAGCAACGGATACAGTAAGTGACATGTGTGGAAGTGCGGTGAAACTTTGATAGATGTGGAAGGCTGCTTTGGGGCCTTGGACATAGGTAAGGGGGGAGGTGTGGGCACAGGTTTTGCAATTCCTATGGTGGCAAGGTAACATACCAGGAGGGGACGATGGGTTCTTGGGGGGCATGGACCTGACAAGGTAGCCATGAAGAGAATGGTCTTTACAGAAAGCAGATGGGGTGGGGGATAGACATATATCCCTGGTGGTGGGGTCCGTTTGTAGATGGCGGAAATGTCGGAGTATGGTGTGATGTATACAGAGGTTGGTAGGATGGAAGGTGAGGACCAAGGGGTTCTGTCCTTGGGATGGACAAGACTGGCACCTTAATGTTGCAACTTATAGATGCAAAAAGAAGGATAGAAAAGGGGGCAAGAAATGACGGGGAGTGGCGTTCTTGATTAAGGATACCATTATGGCTGGACTTCGGGAGAATATTCAATGGAGTACATCCAGTGAAGTTATTTAGGTGGGACTGAGAAATAAGAATGAGATGATCACCTTGTTCAGGTTATAATATACACCCTCACAACAGTCAGCGAGAAATTGAGAAGCAAACTTGCCTGGAGATCTCTGTTATCTGTCAGAGTAATAGGGTGAAAATGGTAAGGGACATTAACTTCCAGACAGACAAGAGAGTGAAGAGAGCACTTGGCATGCTTTGCCTTCATTTGTCAGTACATTGAGTATACGAGTTGGGAGGTCATGTGCTTGACTTGACCACTTTTGGAATAATGTGCTCAGTTTTGATCTCCTTGCTATAAGAACAATGTTGTTTAACTTGAAAGGATTCAGAAAAGACTTATGAGAATGTTGCCAGGGTTGGAGGGTTTCAGCTATAGGGAGAAGCTAAATAGGCTGGGGTTATTTTTGGTGGAGCATCAGATGCTGAGGGGTGACCTTATAGAGGTTTATAAAATAATGAGGGGCTTCGATAGGGTGACTAGGCAAGATCATTTCACTAGAGTAGGGGAGGTCCAAAACTAAAGGGCATAGGTTTAAGGTGAGAGGAGAAAGAATTAAAAGGGACCTAAAGGGTAATGTTTTCATGCAGAGGTGGTGAGTATATGGACTGAACTGCCAGAGGAAGATATGAAGGCTGGTAAATTACAAAATATAAAAGGCATCTGGATGGGTACATGAATAGGAAGGGATATGAGCCAAATTGTGACAAATGGGACTAAATTAATTTAGGATATCTATTCGGCATGGATGAGTTGAACCAAAGTGTCTGTTTCCATGCTGCTCAACTCTATGACTCTATGACTCCATATCCTTTTAGTGTTCTACACTATCCTCTGCACAGGTTATGATGCTTCTGATTTTTCTAAAGTCCACAAACTTTGAAACTGCCCTGGACACCAAGATTGAGATAATTTATATATGTCAAGAAAAGCAAGACTCCCAATATCAATCTCTGGGGATCTCCACTACAAATCTTCCTCCATCCCAAAACAAACTGTTACTCTGTTTGCTATTACTCAGCCAATTCTGTATCCACATTGTTACTGACCATTTTATTCCATGAGCTGTAATGTTTATCACAATCTGTTATGTGGCACTGCATTGAATGTTTTTTGAAAGTCCCAGTGCATCACATCAACAACATTATCCTTAATCTTGCTAAATATTAAACTTTCAAAAACTGTAGTACATTAGTTAAATACTATTTCGCCTTTAGAAATACACGTTGGGACTGAGATAAGGTGGGGGGAGGGGAAATGAGGAAGCTGGAGAAATCTGCATTCTTCCTTTGTGGTTGGAGGGTTCCTAGGCAGAAGATGACGCGCTCTTCCTTCAGGCGTCATGGTCTGGCGATGGAGGAGGCCAAGGACCTGCATGTCCTTGGTGGAGTGGGAGGGGGAGTTAAAGTGTTCAGCCACAGGGCGGTTGGGTTGGTAAGTAGACGGCCTGTCTGGGTTGTTCGGTATCTGCTCCCAGTGGGACCAATTCCAATACCGAACAACCTAGATGGCCTCCTTCTTCAAAGACCACAAATTCCCCTCAGACGTGGTTGAGGATGCTCTCCACCACATCTCCTCCACTTCCCACTCCTCCGCGTTGAACCCCGCCCCTCCAGTCGCCACCAGGACAGAACCCCACTGGTCTTCACCTACTACCCCACCAACCTCCAGGTACATCGTATCATCCTTCGTCATTTCCGCCACCTCCAACAGACCCCACCACCAAGGATATATTTCCCTCCCCTCCCCTATCAGAATTCCAGAAAAGAGCACTCCCTCCGCGACTCTCTCGTCAGGTCCACACCCCCCACTAACCCAACCTTCACTCCCGGACCTTCCCTGCAACCGCAAGAAGTGAAAAACTTGCACCCACACCTCCCCCCTCACTTCACTCCAAGGTTCTAAGGGATCCTTCCATATCCATCACAAATTCACCTGCACCTCCACACACATCATTTACTGCATCCATTGCACCCAATGTGGCCTCCTCTACATTGGGGAGACAGGCCGCCTACTTTGTGAAACGTTTCAGAGAACACCTCTGGGACACCCACACTAACCACCCCAACCGCCCTGTGGCTGAACACTTTAACTCCCCCTCCCACTTCACCAAGGACATGCAGGTCCTTGGCCTCCTCCATCGCCAGACCATGGCAACACGACGCCTGGAGGAAGAGCGAGTCATCTTCTGCCTAGGAACCCTCCAACCACAAGGGATGAATGAGATTTATCCAACCAAATCCTCCAAATCCTCCAACCCTGGCAACATCCTTGGAAATCTTTTCTGAACTGTTTCAAGTTTCACAACATCTTTCTGATAGGAAGTAGAACAGAACTGAACACAATATCCCAAAAGTGGCCAAACCAATGTTCTATACAAGCACAATATGGCCACCTAACTCCTGTACTCAATACTCTGACCGATAAAGGAAACTAAACACTTTCTTCACTATCCTATCTACCTGTGACTCCACTTTCAAGGAGCTATGAGCCTCCACTCCAAGATCTCTTTGTTCAGCAACATTCACTAAAATCTTACCACTAAGTGTATAAGTCCTGCCCTGATAAGTTTCCCAAAATGCAGCACCTCATGTTTATCTGAATTAAACTCCATCTGCCACTTCTAATCCCATTGGCCCATCTGATTAAAATCCTGTTGTAATCTGAGGGAACCTTATTTGCTGTCTGATACACCTTCAATTTTGGTGTCATCTGCAAACTTACTAACTATACCTCTTAAGCTCACATCCAAATCATTTATATAAATGATGAAAAGTAGTGGACCAGCACCGATCCTTGTGACACTCCACTGGTCACAGGCCTCCAGTCTGAAAAACAACTCCCCCACCACAACCTTCTGTCTTCTACCTTTGAGCCAGTTCTGTATCAAATGGCTAGTTCTCCTTGTATTCCATGAGATCTAACCTTGCTAATTAGTCTCCCATGGGGAACTTTGTCAAACGTCTTACTGAAGTCTTTATAGAGCATGTCCACTGCTCTGCCCTCATCAATCCTCTTTGTTACTTATTCAAAAAATTAAAGCAAGTTTGTGAGACATGACTTCCCATGCACAAAGCCATGTTTACTATCCCTAATCAGTCCTTGCCTTTCCAAATGCATGTACATCCTATCCCTCAGGATTCCCTCCAACAACCTGCCCACCATCGACATCAGGCTCACTGGTCTATAGTTCCCTGGCTTGTCCTTACCACCCTTCTTAAACAGTGGCACCACGTTAGCCAACCTTCAGTCTTCCGGCACCTCACCTGTGACTATGGTTGATACAAATATCTCAGCAAGGGGTGCAACAATCATTTCCCCAGCTTCCCATAGAGTTCTAAGGTACACCTGATCAGGTCCTATGGATTTATCCACTTTTGTGTTTCAAGACATCCATCACTTCCTCCTCTGTAATAAGGATATTTTTCAAGATGTCACCATCTATTTCCCTACATTCTATATCTTCCACACCCCTCCCCCCCCCCACCTTAATAGGTTAAATCCTCCTGCGCAGCTCTCGCACATTTCCCTGCCAATATATTAGTCCCCTTCCAATTTAGGTGCAATCTATCCTTCTTGTACAGGTCACTTCTCCCCCAGAAGAGATTTCAATGATCCAAAAATGTGAATCCTTCTCCCATACACCAGCTCCTCAGCCATGCATTCATCTGATCTATCCTTCTATTCCTACCCTAACTAACTTGCAGCACTGGGAATAATTCAGATATAATGACTCTCGAAGACTTTCTTTTTAAATTCCAGCTTAATTCTCTATATTCTCCCTTTAGAATCTCATCCTTTTTTCCTTCCTATGTCTTTGATTCCAATGTGTACAATGACCTCCTGTTGTGCCCTCCCCCCCCCGAGAACATTCTGCACCCTGTCTGATGCATCCTTGATCCTGTCACCAGAGCAACAACACACCATTCTGATTTTTTTGCTGCTGGCCACAGAAACATCTGTCTGTACCTCGGACTAGAGAGTCCCCTAACACAATCGAACACTTGGAACCCAACGTACCCCTTGTTGCATTAAAGCCATTCTCAATACTAGAAACTTTCCCCTGAGAATCCATCATGTCCTACATTTTCCAAAACAGCATGCTTGTTTGAAATGTGGATAGCCACAGAAGACACCTGCACCACCTGCCTAACTGTCTTACCTTTCCTGGAGTTAATCCAACTATGTGATTGTATCTACATCTTTTCTCCCTTCCAATAACTGCCCTCCATCACATCCCCTTGTTCTTGTAAATTCCTCATTGCCTCTAACTGTCTCTCCAACCGATATATTCGATCTGATAGGATTCGCAACCAATGGCATTTATTGCAGATATAATCCTCAATAGCCCATAAACTGTCCCTCAACTCTCACATCTGACAAGAAAAGCATATCACTCAACTAAAGGCCATTTTTGCTTCTTTCAATCTACAGACCCAGAAAATACCCCTGTTTTATTTCTCTACAAAACACTGCTCCAGGGTAACTTAATACTTATGGCTTATATTTTTCAGTTTAATCAAGAGACAAATCTCAATATAGCGTATAATCAAGAAAGAACTCACTCTACTCACTACTGCAGACTTACTGTAAGGCCACACTTAAAATATTTAGTTATCTGTTTCTGTGCTATGACCTCTCCCAAACAGATTCCTCCAAGATTACTTGTGAATTTCATTGTTTGTTAATTTTCCCAGACGCACTCCGATGTCCAAAGATATGAATTCAAACAGCAAAGGCAGTAACTGTGCAGGTTTGCTACTGTGTCAGTTAGCAGGATGGGTTTCCTTCTCTATTTCTCTCTCTCTCTCTCTCTCTCTCTCTCTCTCTCTCTCTCTCTTTCTCTCACCCCTGCACTGATCTCACCATGTGCTTCCCTTGTCTGTTACTGTCCCTTTCAAAACTGCTGTTGTTTTGACTTTTTTTCTCCAAAGTTCCAAAACAATGCAACTGCATATAAAACAGTAATTGCTGCTCCTGGAATTTGAGGAGATCACCTCCAACATCTAAAATACCTCAAAAAAGGAGCAGCCTTTTACAGCCAGAAGTTTTTCCCGTCCTCCATCTACCCAGGATCAAGATCCCTTTGTAATCTTAGATAACCTACTTCACGATCCACTATACCACCAATTTTGGTGACATCTACATACTTACTAACCATGCTTCCTAAATTCTCTTCCAAACCGTTTACATAAATGACAAAAAGCAGTGAACTCAGTACCAAATCAATGTGCTTAATGGGGTTGGACGACTTGCAAGCAAGTCAAAGAAACTCTTGCATAAAAATTTCTGCATCAATCCCACATAAATACAACCAAAATAATTTTAAGCCTTGAAAAGATAAAATGTATTGTTCAACAGAAAATCATACAATGTAATTAAATGGTTAGTATCAGCAATCCCATACCTCCCTTGTGGAACCTGGACAGCAGTGAATGAGGGCAGAATCTGTGATGGGGTTAAAATGCCCATTTCATGTCCCAGTAAAGCAAGACTCATCACAACAAATGTACATGTGCTGAATTTATTATTGTGCATGAATACAAGCAGAACCAATCATTTCATAATACAATTGGTTATTTTGCAGAAATAAAGCAAACATTGACATTAAAAATCAAAGTCAATAAACTAGGTAGGAAGTCTCCTCACAGGGTCTTCACCTATAACTTCAAGTCGAATCTTCTGCTTTCAAAGGGAGTGTATTTAGAAGCAAGAAAGGCACTTAATTACCAAGGTTGTGGTATACCCAATCCATACCACCCTGTTACCTTCACTGGAATTAGGTTCTGGACAGGAAGGCCCATAGTTGATCATTTCCTGACCTGCTGCCATTGACTCCCATATGTAATCAGTTAAGGAACATTTAATGGCCTCATCCCACCATTACGTGAATTAACCATATTGCAAGAGCACCTGTCACCATACATAGCAAACTCTGTGGGAGCTCGTTGCCTCAGATAGAGGGTGGTGGTGATCTGTATCTGACCTAAAGGTACTATTTTAAGACTATTGAAATAGCATGCTAGTCCATGGACTACTACTTTAGACATGTTTATGCTACCTCCACATTAAAGATCATATCATCAACATCTATCTCAGGTTGAATTTTCAAATGTTTTCCTTAACATGAGTTGGCTAATTGATGCTGTCATCCATGATTAATGTTTCTATTTCTGTCTAAAGTTATATTTACCGAATTGGAGCAGTCACAGCAAAATGGATGATTTGTAAAGTTCCATTTTCTAAGATAGAGAGCAGCAACATGTAGTTAAAACAGAACATAAAATAATACTTCAGTGATCATAAATAAAAGTTTATTTTGATTCTAGATCTCTTCCAGGTCTCAGATGTTTTTGTTTACTTCACAGAGATGAAGAAAGATACAAGGATGCTTGACAATGAAGGAATTCAGATGTTTGAGTCAGATCATGGACAGGAATTGTTCTACAATGACTACCAGTATGAGCAAATTGCAGATTATCTTAATTACTCTGAGACTGGGGGATTCAGAATGATGCGACATACTACTTTGAAGATTTCAATTCCTACAAAATTGAGCAGAAGCCAACTTGCAAAGAAATGTTGTGCAATGGGTTGTTCTACAAAGGAACTTAATCAGTTGTGTGAAGAGTGTGGACTGTATTCCTATGTTTATAGAATATTCTGCACCAGGCACTTTAGGATTTATGGCTAAGATTTACCTTTCCAAACTCTTGGCAAGGATCTTAATCTGCTGAGAGTGTATTTTGGCAGTCATGAACATCAGCAGATACTAGAGGACTTTCCATCCATAATGTTTTGAAATTCTGGCAGTTTGATGATATCTCCATATTAATAATGGGTACTAGCTGGAAAGGAAAATTCTGTATAGAGAGTGCAAGTTCCTCAAATTTATTCTATAGTTGTACAAAATATTCTAACATTCTAATCTCACTGTCAAGGATTTGTTATCTTGTAATCACACTGAGTTCCAGAAATATAACCTTTTCCTTTCAAACAACAACTCAAAGTGTTTGAGTATCTTTTTATTTTCTTATTAAAAAAATTCTTCGAAACAGCTAATCTCATTCATTAAGTAAGATTCGACTTTATTTTCTTAGGTTCTGAATCTCTGGCCTCTAAAAGATAAATGCGACTTTATGAGCACATCGGTTTCCTACAGCGCATTAAAGGTAGCCAAAACTAATGATGACCAGTATAAGTAGATTTGAGATGATCTTAACAACTCTGAGTCTGAGGGACTCAGCATAATGCAGCATGTTATTCCAGAGTTCAGTTCCTAAAAAATTGAGCAGCTGCCAACTTGCAAAGAAATGGTATGCAATGGGTTGTTCTACAAAGGAACTCAAGGCACTTTACAGAAGTGCAATTAGCTAAACACTGAAGTCAAGATCTGAAAATGTGTTGCTGGAAAAGTGCAGCAAGTCAGACAGCATCCAAGGAACAGGAGATTCGACATTTCGGACAGAAGCCCTTCTTCTTCGGGCTTATGCCTGAAACGTCGAATCTCCTGTTCCTTGGATGCTGCCTGACTTGCTGCGCTTTTCCAGCAACACATTTTCAGCCCTGATCTCCAGTATCTGCAGACCTCACTTTCTCCACTGAAGTCAAGATGCAATGGCATGAAAGATGAGCAATTGCTGTGTCTTTGATCAGGTACCAAATGAGATCAGTTCATCAACAAATGTGTCAACTGTGAGAAAAAATAGTGGTGTGTGGGGTAAGTGGGAAAGGAGGATGTGTTAGACATGCTGCTCATCACAGTCTACAACATTCTGGATTAGTGGTGCTTGCAGAGCACAGCAGTTCAGGCAGCATGCAAGGAGCAACGAAATCGATGTTTCGGGCAAAAGCCCTTCATCAGGAATAAAGGCAGAGAGCCTGAAGTGTAGAGAGATAAGCTAGAGGAGGGTGGGGGTGGGGAGAAAGTAGCATAGAGTACATTGGTGAGTGGGGGAGGGGATGAAGGTGATAGGTCAGGGATGAGAGGGTGGAGTGGATAGGTGGAAAAGGAGCTAGGCAGGCAGGACAAGTCCGGACAAGTCATGGGGACAGTGCTGAGCTGGAAGTTTGGAACTAGGGTGAGGTGGGGGAAGGGGAAATGAGGAAACTGTTGAAGTCCACATTGATGCCCTGGGGTTGAAGTGTTCCGAGGCGGAAGATGAGGCGTTCTTTCTCCAGGCGTCTGGTGGTGAGGGACCGGCGCTGAAGAAGGCCCAGGACCACCATGTCCTCGGCAGAGTGGGATGGGGAGTTAAAATGTTGGACCATGGGCCGGTGTGGTTGATTGGTGCGGGTATCCCGGAGATGTTCCCTAAAGCGCTCTGCTAGGAGGCGCCCAGTCTCCCCAATGTAGAGGAGACCGCATCGGGAGCAATGGATACAATAAATGATATTAGTGGATGTGCAGGTAAAACTTTGATCGGTGTGGAAGGCTCCTTTAGGGCCTTGGGTAGAGGTGAGGGAGGAGGTGTGGGCACAGGTTTTACAGTTCCTGCGGTGGCAGGGGAAGGTGCCAGGATGGGAGGGTAGGTTGTAGAGGGGCGTGGACCTGCCCTGATAGTCACGGAGGGAACGGTCTTTGCGGAAGGTGGTTTTGCCCTGGGGTTGAAGTGTGTGGACTTCAACAGTTTCCTTATTTCCCCTTCCCCCACCTCACCCTAGTTCCAAACTTCCAGCTCAGCACTGTCCCCATGACTTATCCGGACTTGTTCTACCTGCCTATCTCCTTTTCCACCTATCCACTCCACCCTGTCCTCCCTGACCTATCACCTTCATCCCCTCCCCCACTCACCTATTGTACTCTATGCTACTTTCTCCCCACCCCCACCCTCCTCTAGCTTATCTGTCCATGCTTCAGGCTCTCTGCCCTTATTCCTGATGAACGGCTTTTGCCCGAAACGTCGATTTCGCTGCTCCTTGGATGCTGCCTGAACTGCTGTGCTCTTCCAGCACCACTAATCCAGAATCTGGTTTCCAGCATCTGCAATCATTGTTTTTACCATAGTCTACAGCATGGCTTGTTTCAATGATGTGAGCACCATTGCTTCCATGGAAGTAAAGATATACACCTGATCCTGGCCCTACTGGTCAGATGCTGCTCTCTCTGATAGTGCATCACCTTCTCCTGCATGACAAATAGAGATGTGTGCCATTGACTGTAGTGTAGTGTGTTGAAATTAGGAGAACCTGCACAATATCCATCACTTATGTAATCTTTCTGCCAGTTCCACAATTACCCTTTTCCTCCTTGGTTTTCTCAATAACATCTGTGAGCATGGTATCATTGAGATATTGTGCACTTGGCACTTTGCCTGAGTGATTCACAAGAGCATTTCACACAAATATGTCTCCTTCTTTTAATCTCTATCATTTTTTACCAAAGCTAAATTATTGTTGCATTTGATTTCCCTTTTGTCAGAGCTATTACTACTGACAGAGGACATGTAAAATACACTTGCTGGAATATTTTTCAGCTTTGTCTGTATTCCCAGGTAGGTGACCATTGAGGACTATCAACCTCATTTACTGGACACACTTTTGTACTACATGGCTCTCAAGAGAAATGTCAACATACTCATCATTACTTTCTCCTCCCTTTTCCTACCTGAGAAATAATAACAAAGGTTTGCTCTGCAGTGCCTGCTATTATAATATCTGGCTGCAAGGTCCAATTGACTAGGTAACAATGTCCCAACTTACAAAACCAAGAGGCGTGCCTTGGCACCTTTGCATTTTCAAATTATATGCTGTGCCTCTAATGATAACACCTTCTGGGCTTTCTCTCTGTTTGGTTGCCATCTCTTGTCCTTTTTTGAGGAGCTGGGAATGATATTGAAAAACATTGTTGCTATCTTGATGTTATATCACCCTGGGTGCACCCTAATCTTCCATGATCAAGCATTTTATCACGCTCATAAATTCATGCATGTTTATAGCACAAAAGAGGCCATTCAGTTAATTGTGCCTGTGCTGGTCAATAAAGATCTGGCCACAGTAATTCAGCTTTCCAACTCTTTGCCCATAGTTCTGGAGACCATGACAATGCAGCTGAATATATAAATGCTGC
Source organism: Hemiscyllium ocellatum (assembly GCF_020745735.1). Classification (NCBI taxonomy): domain Eukaryota; kingdom Metazoa; phylum Chordata; class Chondrichthyes; order Orectolobiformes; family Hemiscylliidae; genus Hemiscyllium; species Hemiscyllium ocellatum. Next base: position 109,300,370 of record NC_083402.1, read on the forward strand.
TTAAATATAATGAAAACTTCTGACTCAGCTACCTCAGTCTGGATAAATGTGAGGTACTGCATTTTGGTACAAAAACAATTAACAGTTGGGTCTTTGGTCGTGTTGTAGAACAGGGAGACCTATGGATTCAAATGCATAATTATCTGCCTCTGTGACCTTTTCATGAAGTGAATTTCAGCCTCTCTCCACTTTCTGAGGGAAGAAAATCTTCTCAACTCTCCTCTTAATCTTCTACCTCTTACCTTAAATCGGTGTCCATTGTTTATTGAACCCTCTAATGGAAAATGTGCCTTCCTATCCATTTTATCTATGCCCCTCATAATGTTATACACCTCTATCAGGTGACCTCTCAAACTTTGTTGCTCGAAGAAAAATAACGCTAGTCTGTCCAATCTTACCTCATAGCTCAAATCATCCAGTCTACGCAGCAACCTGGTAAATGTCCTCTGTACCTTCATTAGTCCAATCCCATCCTTTCTATAATGTGTTGACCAGACGTACATGTTGGGTCCAGTTGTGGCCTAACTCCTCATTGTCTTTTCCAATCTTGCACTTTTTATTGTTTCCTTTTGAGATTTATAATTTCACTTGATTGATATAGTGTCATATTGAGTAGTTCTATGACATTTAAAACTAGGATTAGCTTTTCCATTCCTTATGCTTTCTTATCCAATGGTTTAATTTCTCCCACATGAACATAATTCCTGATCTTATATGTCCCATCCCTGTAGTTTATGTGGTTTTGGATTTGTTTTCTTAATACAACATTTTCTCCTGTTCCCTGGTATTGGTTTATAGAGCTTCTCTCACTGTATCTTTAAATATGTCACAAACCTATAGTTAGTTATTTACTTCCCCTGCCTTTCAGTCAACATAGGTGCTAATTTAAAAATCACACAACATCAGGTTATAGTCCAACAGGTATAATTGGAAGCACACTAGCTTTTGGAGCGATGCTCCTTCATCAGGTGGAAGTGAAGGGCTCAATCCTAACACACAGAATTTATACCAAAAATTTACAGTGTGATGTAACTGAAATTATACATTGAAAAATTGATTGTCTGTTAAGCCTTTCATCTGTTAGGATACCATGACAGTTTCACTTCTTTCATGTGTAAATCACAAAACCTTTTTTTTAAAAAAGTTGCATTCTCAGGTTAGCTGTTAACAATGGTGATAGATAGACAATATGTTGAAGGCGTTAGCCCCCTGTGTTCTCTGTCTATGCCATGATGTTTAGATTGATTCTAATCTAAAAAATGAGATAATGGAGTTTTACTTGAATTCATGCAGTTTTTGAACAAAGTAACGCTGCAAGTACAAATTCACCCCAAAAAATATATGTGTGCATGTGGGTCTTTGTCTGTGTGTGTCTGTCTGTCTGTGTTGGGGGTTGTGAGTGTGAGAAAGTGTATGTGTGTGTGTGTAGTGAGTGCAGAGTGTCTTAAGTCTGTGAGGGGGTGTATGTGTGAGTTTGGAAGTGTGTGTGTCTGTAAGGGTGTGTGTGGGTGTCTGTGTGTGCGTCTGTGTATATGTGTGTCCGTGTGTATGTGTGTATAGGAGTGCCTGTGTGTGTGAGAGAGGGGGTGTGTGTAGGAGTGTCTGTGTGTGTGTGTAGTGCAATGGTGGGGTCACCTGTAATGTGACATGAACCCAAGGTCCTATAGGTACCGAACTTTGCTATCAGTCTCTGCTCGGCCACTTTTCTCGCCTGCCTGTCCTGAAGTTCGCCTTGGAGGATGGTCACCCAAAGATGCGAGGTCAAATGTCCTGGACCACTGAAGTGTTCCCCAACTGGAAGGGAATGCTCCTGTTTGTTGATTGTTGTGCGGTGCCCATTCATCCATTGTTGTAGCTTTTGCTCGGTTTCCCCAATGTACCATGCCTCCGGGCATCCTGGCCTGCAACATATAAGATAGACAACATTGTCTGAGTCACATGAGTACCTGCCATATACAAGGTGGGAGTCATCCCCGCGCATAATGATGGTATCTATGTCCACACTCTGACAGCGCCTACCATGACAGGGTTGTATGGAGTTGTCCTGAGAGCCGGGCACCTTGCTACGAACAATGATCTGTTTGAGGTTTGGTGGTTGTTTAAAGGTAAGTAGTGGAGGTATGGGGAAGGTCTTGGTGAGGTGCTCATCCTCATTGACAATGTGTTGCAGGTCACGAAGAACATGGTGTATTTTTTCAGCTCTTGGGAAAGGTACCCTGTTGGTTGCAGCACGTGTCTGTCTCCTGAGGAGGTCATTACGGTTCCTTCCTGTGGCATGTCGGAACTGCCGGTCAATGAGTTGGGCATCGTACCTCGATCTTGTGAGGGCATCCCTGAGTACTTCCAGGTGTCTGTCATGTTCCTCCTCATCTGAGCAGATGCGGTGTATGCATAGGCCTTGTCCATAGGGGATGGCTGTTTTAATATATTTTGGGTGGAAGCTGGAGAAGTGTAGCATTGTGAGGTTGTCAGTGGGTTTGCAGTAGAGTGTGGTGCTGAGGTGTCCATCCTTGATGGAGATGCATGTGTCCAAGAATGAGACAGATAGTCGAGAGTAGTCCATGGTGAGTTTGATGGTGGGATGAAACTTGTTGATACCACTGTGTAGTTTTATCAGTGACTCCTCGCCATGGGTCCAAAGGAAGAAAACGTCGTCAATGTACTTGGTGTATAATATTGGTTGGAGAACCTGCATAGAGAAGAAGTCTTGTTCAAACCTGTGCATAAAAATGTTGGCATATTAGGGTGCAAATTTGGTCCTCATGGCTATTCCATGTGTCTGGATGAAGAACTGGTTGTCAAAGGTGAAGACGTTGTGATCAAGGATAAAGCGGATGAGTTGTAGGGTGGTGTTTGGAGATTGGCAATTGTTGGTGTTAAGTACTGAGGCTGTTGCTGTAGTGCCATCGTTGTGGGGGATGCTGGTGTAGAGTGCTGAAACATCCATTGTGATGAGGAATGTTCCCGGTTTGACTGGCCCGTGGGTGCTGAGTTTCTGTAAGACATCCGTAGTGTCTCGACAGAAGCTGGAGATCCCCTGTACAATAGGTTTCAAGATGCCTTCCACATAGCCAGAGAGATTCTCACATAGGGCCTCATTGCCCAACACGATGGCATGTCCCGGTGTGTTGGCTTGTGTACCTTTGGAAGGCAGTAGAAGTCGCCTACACGAGAAGGACATGGGATGAGGGCGCGTAGGGAACTCTGAAGGACTGGATCCAAAGTTCTGATCAGTGTGTTTAATTCACGAGCATGTTCTTTGGTTGGATCAGCTGGTAGTTGCATGTAGTGTTCCTAGTTGTTCAATTGTTGGTACACTTCCTTGCAGTAATCTGTTCTATTCTGAATGACAATGGCTCCTCCTTTACCTGCTGGCTTGATGACAAATGTTGTGATTAGTTTTGAGAGCCTGGATGGCATTGCGTTGTGAACGGGTGATGTTTTGCACTACCTTGTGGGTACGGCTATTGAATCTGGCATTTATATATTTTCTGACGGTTTGAGCATACATGTCAAGCCCAGAGCAGTGGTCCTCCGGTGGGGTCCAAGTTGACACTTTCTTTGGTTGCTCTACAGATCCCTGTGATGACTGTTCGAGTTCATCAGTGGGCTCAGTGGGATCACTGCCGGCACCTTGAAAGAATTCCCGGAGTCTCATTCGTCTGATGAACTCTGTGTCTGCTGCCAGAACCAATGGGTCCATTTTGGTGGTGGGGCAGAAGTTGAGACCCCTACTCAGGACTTCAATCTCTTCCAGTCGAAGGATGTGGTCCGATAAGTTGATAATAGACTTCCCTGCAGTGATAATGTTGTCTCCTGTGGTTCCAGGGCGGGCTTTGCTATTACTGGTGAGGATGCCAAGTTTCTCCAGTTTTTTGATCTTGGCACGCATGTACGTGGTGTAGTTTTATCACCTTCTCTGTTTGGCAATGTCACATAATTGTACTGATGTATCCTGCGTGCAGGCTGTGAGTGTGGACTCCATCTGAATTTCAAGGTTGTGGCGCCTGCTGTAGAGTTGGTGCACGAGATGATTGAGGAGTTTACGAGAGGTGCGGTGGCAAAGTCTCTCTGTGTAGTCTGTATTGTAGGTCGATCTAAGTGGGTTCGTGATCCATAATCCTTTTGGGATCTTTCCTGCTTGCCTGTATTCCTGTAGAAACTTGATGTCAGTGTCGATATATGCGATCTTCTTGGAGATCCTCTCCACTTTAAGTCGGCGGTTAGTGATGTCGATAGTAGTCATGATTTGGAGATGCCGGTGTTGGACTGGGGCGTACAAAGTTAAAAATCACACAACACCAGCTTATAATCCAACAGGTTTAATTGGAAGCACACTAGCTTTCAGAGCATCGCTCCTTCATCAGGTGGTAGTGGAGGGCTCAATCCTAACACACAGGATTTATCGCAAAAACTTGCAGTGTGATGTAACTGAAATTATACATTGAAAAATTGATCATCTGTTAAGCCTTTCATCTGTTAGAATACCATGACAGTTTCACTTCTTTCACGTGTAAATCACAAAACCTCTTTTTTTAAAAGTTGCATTCTCAGGTTTTCATAGATCTCCATGTCATTACCTGATGAAGTGAATTAGGTGAATCAAAGAAAAACTGGGATGGAGTGTTGGTTCGCCCAATCCTTTTGTAAATCTTTCTTTTTTAAGTTCTTCTCATTAATGTATTGTACAGTTCCTGCAAACTGCAGATTATGAATTATGTACCATTTCCTTTCACTACCCAGCAGCTTCAAAGCCATTTGAATGACTTGTCCATTCAAATGGCTTCCTTGGTCTGATCCTACAATTTGTGGTGTCCCCAGTTAGATAATGTCTCCTATGCTAAGTTTCTCACTGAGGTTACAGTAGTACCTGCCTTACCTGGAAACTCCTGAACCCATTTGGTGAAATTATTTAGCAGAACAAAAAACTACTTATTCCTGCTGACACAGCCAGGGACCATCTAAACTTTGGGTGCATGTCAAAGGTGCCTTTTTATTCTGTGTGTCTGGAATACCAAAAATGATGACAAAAGTCCTCTTTAAATGAGGTCTCCATCCCAACGCTGTCTCTCTTTTCCAAGTTTTCTCTGCACTGGGGTGACCAGCCTTGGACCTTCCCCACTACTCAGGATTCTAGAGTGGTCGTGTTAATGGGAAGTTTGATTGGTTACCGTGTGAAGAAACAACTAGTTTAAACCTTTTGAACATGCGTAAGGATATTAATGCAAAAGCAAACTTTATTGATGGCTAAACAATATTAATTTACAAGTCAGGAAATTGGAAAAGGTGGAAAATGTTTGTCATTTAAGCAGCTGGTAACCAAGGTCAAATCAAGACTGCAATAGCAAAATAAAGTGGTGCAATTTTGAGCTAATAACCTATTAAATTGCAGGTATCACCTCAACTGAAATGTTGTTTTGAGATTCACTCCATAAATTGGACTATTGTTTCCTCCTATCATGATGCAATTAGCAAGAGCACAATCAAGATGAAAATGGCTACTTGAATAGTCAATGTTTCATTCTGTGAAAGAGGGAACTTCACATTTATGTGACATAGGGTCCTTCAAAGGCAATAACATTAAACAGATATCCACACAGTACCGGGAAAAGACACTTGTGATTATAAAATGCTGTGTGTGAACATTATGCACTGATCTACAGTGTAGAGTACAAATCCTGACCCTAAATGCTCTTGGTGACATGATGCAGCATCAGGAAGGGGCTGTAGAGATGCAGTGGTTGTGTCCTTGCCTTTAGGACAGCATGTTGGCTCAGTGGTTAGCACTGCTGTCTCACAGCGCCAGGGACCCGGGTTTGATTACCACCTCGGGCGACTGTCTGTGTGAAGTATGCACATTCTCCCTGTGTCTGTGTGGTTTTCCTACAGGTGCTCTGGTTTCCTCCCACAATCCAAAGATGTGCATGTTAGGTGAATTGACCATGCTAAATTGCCCATAGTGTTAGGTGCATTAGTCAGGGGTAAATATAGATTAGGGGAATGGGTCTGGGTGGTTTGATCTTTGGAGGGTCAGTGTGGACTTGTTGGGCCAGCTCCACGATGTGAAATAAGAAGTCCACAAAGTGTAACAACAGAAATCAGTCCCACTAATGGCTGTGCTAAACAAACAAAGTGATAAAGCTTGGAAAGATTCTCCCTAGGTACCAAAGTATTAATCACCTTTCATGGTCCTACAACCTTTAAGTGGTGCAAGAGCTGCTGACTTCACACCATGGGCCATTAAACCTTGTGCAGCACTCAGGATGGCTAGGCTCTGTACACTCACTATTTTAGCTGCAGCTCGAAAGACAGAAGTAGACAAGCAGAAGGCTGGAGAGACACAACAAGTCAGACACCATCAGGAAGTGGAGACATCAACTTTTCAGGTGTAACCCTTCTTCAGGACTGGGGTTGGGAGCGAGGGATTCATTGACACAACTAATGCTGAAAAATGGATATGTACTTACGGTTGTGAGAACAAATTTACAATGAAACTTCTTAGATTGAAATCTTTTTATTTTCCATAATCAATTCTCTATATTTATCTGCTATAAGAGAACTTTGTTAACTCTTCTTTTTAACATGTTTACAAAAACTATTATTATCTTCTTTTATATTTCTAGCTACATTTCTCTCGTATTCTATATTTTCCCTTCTGACTAATCTTTTAGTCATTCTTTACTTTATTTTTAAAATACTTTGTTCAATCTTCTAATCTGCCACTTGTCTTTATACAACATATTCCTCTTCTCTGACTTTGCTATTGCCTTTAGCATTTCTAGTTAAATATGTATGATGAGTCCATCCCTTGGAGTTGTTCTTACTTGTTGGAATGTATTTATTATGTGTATTTTGAAATATCCCTTTAAATGTTTGCCCCTCCTTTGCTGCTGATCTATCCTTCAACTTAATTTGTCCATTCACTTTAGCCAGCGCTACAATCAAGCTCTCATAATTGCCTTTATATAAATTTTGCAAATGTTTTTTTGTGAACCAGAAAATAAAAGATATTTTCTTTGTTGGGCCTTCAGGAGGGCTGGTAGAAAGCGCATCAAGTCAGAGAAGGAGTTAACAGGAAAGAAAGGTGAAGAGTTGGGACAGTGCATATCAGGGGAAAAAAAATGAGATTGTGAAGGAGAACATGGAGTTAATATTAACTGAAATAAGATCATGCTGTTCACTAATGCCGGAAAAGATTTTCATAAAACGAACAGAGCTTGGGCACTTGAGGTGGCACGATAAAGAGAAAATACATTCACAGCAGCCAGAATGCAATAAAACAAATAGGATGAATTTTCCATACTCTGTTTTCATTTATTATAAAAAAGGGAGGTGGACTGAGGAGTGAAAACATTATGAAAGCCTTTATGGAAGCTTGCTGACTGTGAACATTTAAGAAATTTCTGCAGTTCTCTAGTTTTGAAAGTCTGTTTTCAAAATGGGTCATTATTTGTTTTCACTGTCAGCCCCACCTGCTCTGAAACTCCTATCAGCCTCACTGCTGCTAAACATGTCTGTCACCTTCAGCTCAAAACACTCTCACAGCCCCATCGCACCTAGCACTCAAACACCAAGGTTCATTTTAACACCACACGACTCTCCCACCCTCTGTCTATCCTGCACCTCAAACTCATCAAAACTCATGCCCTTGGTTCACTCCACAACTGCAGACCATTGCTCCTCCCACCCCTAAAGACTATACTTTGACTCAACCTCCCACTCCCAACTCAGTCCAGCCGCATTTATTTCCCCCCCTCCTATGCTCCCACTCCATCCTCCTCCTTTTTGTCCCACTGTCAGTGTCATTCACTCTTGTCACCTGCACACACTTCCAGAGCCAGACACCTCCTTCCTCTTACTCCCTTCCCAATATGTTCTCTCTCTCTCCCCCCACCATCCACATTCCATTGCTCACCCAATTCACCTCCAAGCTTTCGCACCCACTCCTCCTGTCTCCCACCTGGCAATCCCTGGCTGTTTGGTTTCTCTAATATCAAACCAGAACTGATAGTGCTTTTAGGGAGGGGCAGGGGGTACAAATGGGGTGGAGTGATTTGGGGCACAGAAGTTAGAAGGTAGAAATTAAGGGAGCAAAGTTAAAGTTCCAAATTGGAGGAAGGCCAAGTTTGACAGTATTGGGCAAGGATTTTCAAAAGTTGCTTGGGGGTAGATATTCACAGGTAGGGAGACCGCTGGAAAATGGGAAGCCTTCAAAAATGAGATAATGAGAGTATGATCCCCTGTTAGGGTGAAGGGCAAGGCTTATAGGTATAAGGAATGCTGGATGACTAGAGAAATTGAGGTTTTAGTTAAGCAAAAGAAGGAAGCATATGTCAGGTATAGACATCAGGGAGTAGTTGAAGCCCTAAAAGTAGGAGAATATATTTAAAAGGGAAATTAGGAGGCAAAAAGGGACCGGCTATAGCTTTGGCAAATAAGGATCAGGGAAAGGGATTTGACAAGTTCATTAGAGACAAAAAGTAACTAGGGCAAGAATAGGGCTCCTTAAAGATCAGCAAGGTCACCTATGTGTGGAAATGTAGGGGATGAGGAGATACTAAATGAGTATTTTGCATCAGTGTTTGCTAAAGAGAATGATTTGGAAGATGGAGAACTTGGGGAAGTAAATAGCGACATTTTGAAAAATATTCATATAAGAGAAGAGGTGATGCTGGACATCTTAAATGCATGAAGATGGTTACATCCATGGGACCTGATCAGGTGTCTCCTCGAGTTCTGTGGGAAGTTACAGAAGTGATTTCTGAGCCCTTGCTGAGATATTTGTATTGCTGATAGCAATAGATGAGGTCTGAAGACTGGGGGTTGTCTAACATGATTCCACTACTTTTAAAAAGTGGTAAGGAAATGCCGGGGAACTATGGACTGGTGAGTCTGACATCAGTGGTGGGTAGGTTAGATTAGATTTTTAGATTAGACTTACAGTGTGGAAACAGGCCCTTCGGCCCAACAAGTCCACACCGACCCGCCGAAGCGCAACCCACCCATACCCCTACATTTACCCCTTACTTAACACTACGGGCAAGTTAGCTTGGCCAATTCACCTGACCCGCACATCTTTGTGACTGTGGGAGGAAACCGGAGCACCCGGAGGAAACCCACGCAGACACGGGGAGAACGTACAAACTCCACACAGTCACCTGAGTCGGGAATTGAACCCGGGTCTACAGGTCATGTGAGGCAGCAGTGCTAACCACTGTGCCACCGTGCCGCCCAGGTTGTTGGAGGGGATCCTGAGGGAGAGGGTTTATACGTATTTGGAAAGGCAAGGAGTGATTAAGGATTGTCAACATGGCTTTGTGCATGGGAAATTATGTCTCACTAACTTGATTGAGTTTTCTGAAGAAGTAACAAAGCAAATAGGTGGGGACAGAGAAGTGGATATGATCTAAATGAACTTCAGTAAGGCATTGTACAGGGTTCCACTTGGTAGATTGGTTAGCAAGGTTAGATCACATGGAATAAAGGGAAAACTATCCAGTTGAATATAGTACTGGCTTCAAAGTAGAAGACAGAGGGTGGTGGTGGGGGGTTGTTTTTCAGACTGGAGGTCTGTGACCAGCAGTGTGTCACAAGGATCTGTGCAAAGTCCATTGCTTTCTGTCATTTATATAAATCAATGGAGGTGAACACAGAAGGTATGGTTATTAAGTTTGCAGATGACATCAAAATTGAAAATGTAGTGACAACGAAGAAGGCTACTTCAGAGTACAATAGATTCTTGATCAGATAAGTCAATGGACCAAGGAGAGGCAGATGGAGTTTAATTTAGATAAATGTAAGGTGCTGTATTTTTGAAAAGTAAATCAGAGCAGGATTTATACACTTAATGGTATGATCCTGGGGAGTGTTGCTGAACAAAAAGACCTTGGAGTGCAAGTTCATTATTCCTTGAAAATGAAGTTGCAGTTAGACAGGATAGTGAAGGAGGTTTTTGGTACGTTTGCGTTTATTGGTCATTGCATTGAATGTAGGAGTTTGGAGGTCACTTTGCACTGTGTAGGACATTGATTAGGCCGCCTTTGGAATATTGTGTTCACTTCTGTTCTCCCTACTATAGGAACAATGCTGTGAAACTTGAAAAATTTCAGAAAAGATTTACAAGGATGTTGCAAGGATTGGAGGGTTTGAGCTATTGGGAAAAGCTGGGGCTAATTTCCCCGAAGTGTCGGAGGCTGAGGGGTGGGTGACATTATAGTGTTTTATAAATTCATGAGGGGCATTATTAGGATGAGTAGTCAAGGCCTTTACCCATTGATAGGGGAGTCCAAAACTAGAGGGCATAGATTTAAGGTGAGAGGGGAAAGATTTAAAAGGGAACTAAGGGGTAACATTTTCCCACAGAGAGTGGTGCACATATGGAATGAACTACCAGAGGAAGTGGTGGAGGATGGTATAACTACAACATTTAAAAGGCATCTGGATGGGCATATGAATACAAAGGGTTTAGAAGGATATTGGTCAAGTGCTGGCAAATCGGACTTGATTAGGTTAGGATCTGTGGTCAGCATGGGTGAGTTGGACTGAAGGGTCTGTTTCTGTGCTGTACATCTCTATGACTCTGTGAGTCTATGACTTATTACACTTGATTTATTAAGCTGGTTTAGTCAGACCCCACCACCAGTGATATATTTCCCTCCCTACCCCATCGGCATTCTGCAAAGTCCACTGCCTCCGCGACTCCCTCATTAGGTCCACCCTCCCTTGGCACCTTTCCATGGCACCACAAGAGGTGTAAAACCTGCACCCACACCTCCCCCCTCACCTTTGTCCAAGTCTCCAAAGGATCCTTCCACAGCTGGCAGAGACTTTCCTGCATATCCAAACACCGCATGTCCATTGCTCCCGATGTGGTGTCCTCTACATTGGGGCGGGGGGTAGGATACCAACTTGCGGAACATTCCAGAGAACTTCTCCGGGACACGTACCAAACAACCCTACTGCCCTGTGCCAGACTACTTCAACTCCCCTTCCCACTCTGTCAAGGACATGCAAGTCCTGGGCCTCCTCCATCACCAAATCCTAGCCACCCGACACCTGGAGGAGGAACACCTCATCTTCAACCTTGGGAACCTCCATCCACAGGGCATCAATATTGATTTTGCCAGTTTCCTCATGTCCCCCCACTCCAACCTTATCCCAGATCCAACCCTCCACTCAGCAATGCTGTCTTGAACTGTCCTAACTGTCCATCTTCCATCCCATCTATCTGTTCCACCCTCCACTCCAACCTATCACCATCACTCCCCACCTCCATCTACCTATCGCCTTCCAAGCTAACCTTGCCCCCAGCCCCACCCCTCTCCCAAGTTACCTTTCCTTCAGCCCCATTGCCCCCCTCACATTCCTGATGAAGGGCTTATGCCCAAAATGACGACTCTCCTGCTCCTCAGATGCTGCCTGACCTGCTGTGTATTTCCAGCACCACACTTTTTGACTCTCATCTCCAGTATCTGCAGTCCTCGCTTTCTCCTGATTTATTAACTTAGTCTATCACATTCATTTATTTGAATTCAATTCCAGGTTTAAGTTGAAATATAATTTATAGATTTGAAGGTGCCTTCCCACAGCCCTGGCATCCATCAGTCACAAAAGGTCTCAAAATTACTAGCACACCTTGTGTTGTCCATCTCCAGGGATACCCAAGAATGAATATAGCTGCAGGACAGAGGTATGTAGCCCCTCAAGTGGTGGTCGACACTTGTTAGTAACCACCTTGGTTCAGCCTGGGAGAAGTGCTGTGAGGAGATCTGTCTGTATTTCTAGATAGTTTTAATCAACCTGGTCAGACAAGTAGTATTTGAAGTTTCTGGTCCATTATTCAGAACTGCATCAAAAGAGTCCTTGCCTGCATTTATAAGGGCACAACTGAATGCACTGTTCATACCTACTACCTCTCTACAATTCAACACTATTAAGATATAATTAACATGTGGTCGTATGAAAATACATTTAAGTGATTAAATCATTACGTTTCAAACATTAAAAGAAGTTTTAAAAATAGTAGGTGCCTTCGGTAAATTTCTATCTGATATCAGTTGTTTTCCTTTTTATTTAACTTCCTGCAGGGAATTAATCCCATCTGTGAATCAGGTAAATGCACATTTCAAGATTCCTCAGTATAGTAGACCAACAGAACTCAGTATTCACTCACAAGCTGTTAGATATCAATCACAAGCATCATCAGTTTAAGCTAAACATTAAGCAAAGAAATAGTTGTAGTTATGCTCGGTTAGGAAGTTACAGATTTGAGGCATTGGAAAAATTTCAAGTGTCATTCGAAAATGAACAAACGTTAATAAAAAAACTATAAGGAAGCAAAACTGCTATAAAGGGAGAAGAAACGATAAACATAAAAGTCAGGGATAGAGAGCAAATAGAAAAATACTCTGAATAAATAGAGAAGTCCAGTCAAGTGGGAGTTCAAGGCTGGAAAAGAAATTTAGATCAGTTGACGAAAACAGGTTCCGTTTACACAGGAGAATCATTAGAGTGAGTGGTGCAATTGGCTCTACTATCCTCCACAGAGTCAGAAAGACTGGAACTGATCAGTTGTGAGTTGCAATGAAGTGTCTGGTGGTCATCCTGGCCATTGGGCTGCTGCTGACTTCTTTCACAGGATCCACAATTCTTAACACTGAAGTGATGAAGCTTTGTGATTCAGATTTCCTACATAAACTGGTCCAACTCTGTGCTAATGCAAAACCTCAGCATCGGCGTCAGTATGGTAAGTATCAAGTCCCCTTTCTAATGACCAAGATTAAGTAATAATCATTAACTTCTACCAAGGGGAGAATTTAAATTGTTTTTTAATTAAAATAGGATGTGATTTTTTTGGATCAATTGGTCAGGAATGCAGCTATAACATTACTTTCATTATCACTCGTGAATGCTTTGCACATGTACATCTGGGAATTGCACAAGAAAAGAATTATTGGATTGGAATTTACAGGATGCCAAATCCCCTGACCCCATGGGCAGAAAATAGGTTCTAAACCTGGTCTGTCATTCAATATGATCATGGCTGATCATCAAACTCAATACCCTCAAGCCCCCTCCCCCAACCCTTGATCTCTTTAGCCACAAGAGCTATATCAATCTCCTTCTTGAAAACACATCATGTTTTGGCCTCAACCATTTTCTCTCATGATGAATTCCAATGGTTTTCACTCAGAGCGAAGAAACTTCTCCTCATCTCAATCCCAAAACATTTGCCTCATATTTCTGATGTTTGACCCCTGGATCTGGACTCCCTCAAGATTGTAAATATCCTTCCTCCACCTCAGCTAAGTCATCCTGCTAGAATTTTATAGGTTTCTATGAGATGCCCCTCACATTCTTCCAAATTCCATTGAATACAACCCTAACTGACTCAATCTCTCCTCGTACCTCAGTCATCAAATCATACAATCAGACAGTTAACCAAGGAAACAGACCCTTCAGTCCAACTTGTCCATACCAAACAAGTTTTTCAAAATAATCTAATTTTCCTGCATTTGGCCCATATACCTCTAAACCTTTCCCTTTCATGTACCTGTCCAGGTGTATTTTAAATGTTGTACCAATACCTGCAGTACCACCTTCTCTGACAGCTCATTAAACATACAAACCACCCTCTGTGTGAAAACATTGTCCTTCAGATTCCTTTTAAATCTTTCTCATTTCATCTTAAAATTATGGCCTCTATCTTAGAACTTTCCTACTCTAGGGAAAAGACCTTTGCTATTCACCTTATCTATACCCCTCATGATTTTGTAAACCTCAAAAGATCACCTCTCAACTTCCTACACACCAGTGAAAAAAGATCACAGCTTATCCAGCCTCTGTCTATAACTGAAGTTATCCAGACCCCAGCAACATCCTGGTAAATCTCTTCTGCACACTCTCCAATTTAATAATATCCTTCCCATAGCAGGGCAACCAGAACTGTACAGACCACTCTTAATGTGACCTCACCAACATCAAGTATAGCCACAACATGACATCCCAACTCCTATACTCAATCTTCTGAGCAATGAAGGCAAACATCCTTGATGTGCTGAATGACCTACCCTTGTTTGAATTTCCTAAAGTTTATAGGTTCCAGGTAAGAACATATAGCTGAGACCAAGATTCAATATTATTGAATTTTAGAGAAGAGTATAGAAGTTGTAAGGTTAACTCCAGCTTCTTTTCTTCCACTGAGTGCAAACATTTTATCTTACATGTAGTTTCTCCTTCACACACCACAATGGGTGCCTCCCAAATGAACCTATCATCCCAGGAATCAACTTGGTAAACTTGCTGCATTCCCTCTATGGAAAGAACATTCTTACACAGATAAGAGTTCCCTGCCATTAACAAGAGTTAATTTTCTGCATGCCAGCATTTTCTTAACAATACACATTGTTACAGAGTAGTTGAGGAGGGTGACATAGTTGGGCTCTCACCTTTGAAATCCTAAGTTGCTCTGTCTGCAAGTCCACATGATATCGTCATCGTGCATGGTACACTCCTCAGAATTAACTCTTTCTGATGTGTTTACAACATTTCCTTCAAGCTTTCCATTCATGATGAGTACAATATGTTTGTGTATATAATTACATTTACTCCCACTACCCCATCTCCCAGGGACTTCAACCTCACAAATTCAGGCAACTGATGCTGTCACTATTCTCTCAATGCACACTTTCTTTGGATTTGGAAGATTGGTAGCTTGCTGGATGGAAGACAGTTATCTTCAATCCTTTCCCTGATATGCTAAGATCTGTAGACCCTTTTAAACTGTAGAACTTTATATCTTGGATTTCTTTCATGAAGAGCACCTTTCCTGCTGAAACAGACAATTTCTACATTATAGTATGCTGGATCTCTGAATTGGGCAATTTTCTCTTTGAAGTATCTTGTATCATTGAATATTGATCATCCCTTCTTAGTTGTAACCTCCATAGAGTTGCATGCATTACATCCTCCATTTGTGTCAGCAGCTCTTAATTTTCTGTCAGCTACGTAAAAGTTTAATTTCAAATTATTGATTTATTTAGACATCCTCCTTTGACCTCAGTGATTCCATTACCGGTGAAAGAAACATGTTAATTTCCTCACTTCTACCATTTGAGGATAGCCCTTGGCTGGCATGACTACTGTCGCAGTTACTGAAGCTTGTCCCTGAGAAGAAATTTAAATCAAATTGAACATATCCTGTCTTAATTACCTCAGTATATAACCACAGACTTGAATCTGCCATTGTTATTTTGTTCACAAGCTGTGTTGCACTGTGAATTGCATCAGCTTAGATTCATCAATCAATCAGTGGGCATGACGTTCATTGGTATCTCACTGCTTGTTTTTTTCTTGCAAACCTGTTTGCTTTTGCAGTCTAAATCCTTTTCAGTTTTAAAGGCAGTAGAAAACATTTGGTCTGATCCCTGTTGTCATAGGTTCCCATCTTGTTTACAGTGCAGAACAAATTCATTATGGCAAAATAACTGATTTCAAAATGTAGACAATTAAAAATCTTTTCTAACTCCTGGGTAACTATTAAACAAATGCCCTGACTTACCACACACAGCCTTAAATATGCACTACCGGATACTTTAAAGCCCTTGGACCCTGAGCCAATAGCTCCCACCTTCCTGGGAACTGATATTTTCCACTGAATCAGGACCCAAACTTTCTCAGGTCCAGGACTAAATCTGCACTTCTCCCCTGAGAATCGGAAAACCCCATGCCCTGTTGTTGCATCCAATGCTTGCCTCTCTACCAGAACCACACACCTCCACTGTCCCCTGGGATCTAAAACCCCATTCTCCCAACCAAACCAAACATACCCCTACTCCCAAAACTCACTGCTTCACAATGCAGCCCATTTTGCTTTTGAGTTGCCACTTCTCCTTTTCCCAGTAATAGCTAACTCTCCTGTTGCAATGCCTAGCTTATCAGATTTAATTTATTTCATAACTCACTGGATTATTCTTCCTTGTTGATGAAAGTCATGAGGATTTCTTCTTTAGGACTCTTAAACCATTCAGCTGTTCTTTGCTGCTGTCTGTGTAGTATGAGCAGTGACTTAAAACTGAGCCTAAAGTTCTCACACCGCTGATTACTATGTGTTATACTGAGTTTAAGATTAATTGCACATTGCTTCCTGCATGTTCTATAGTCATGCAAGCTCAAACAGCTGTACAAACTGCAGCTTATGATAAAGATTACTACCTCCATCCTCCTTAACTGTAGGATCTGGTTGGTTTATTCTTGGAGGGGGAAACCAGTTCCTAGTCCAGCTAGAAGTGGTGAGTCTGCCTCATTCCCATCTGCCCTCTAATTAATTTTGAGAATATTTCCTTTTGAGTAATTCATGTGGAGTCTCTCCCATCAGCCTGGTCACCCATGGCAAGTTGATTTAAATCCAGCCTTCAACTTGTTTTGGGTGTTTCTTCCAAGTTGTACATAACCTCACTCTTCTCTACTGATGTTCAAGTGGCAACACAGAGTAATAGAGATATACAGCATAGAAACAGACCCTTCAGGCCAACTCATCCATGCTGATCAGATATTCTAAATTAATCAAGTCCCATTTGCCAGCATTTAGCCAATATCCCTCTAAACCCTTCCCGTTCATATGCCCATGCAGATTGCGATTTTTGAGAAAGTTTGTAGCACAGGTTAAGGTTCAGGTGGAGGTTTGCTTGCTGAGCTGGCAGATTGGTTTTCAGATGTTTCTTCTCGTAGCAGAAGAAAAATGCCTATACAGCGTATTCAGGAAGAATGGGTACCCAATAAATACAGTCAGCCAATACTTAACAACAAACCCAAATAAGTAGACACAACATGCCCAGAAACTCTAGCCACTCTACCATCCTTCAAAGACATCTCGGAGATGACTACCAGACTACTCCAACCATTTGGCCTCATTGTAGCCCACAAACCTCCCAACACACTGAAACAGCTACTGATAAACCTAAAGGACTCTGTACCAACAACCAGCAAAACAATGCAAGGACTGTAACAAACACAACACTTGGACAGAGAGGTAGAAAACTAGCCATCAGGACACAGGAACACCATCTAGCCACCAAAAGACATGACCCACTATCACAAGCATCATTCCATAGAGATAAAGAAGGACACCACTTCCATCCTAGGACAGGCTAAACAGAGACATTCACAGGAATTCCTAGACGCCTGGCATTCAAATCAGAACTCCATTAATAAACACATCGATTTCTACCCCATTTACCAACTACTGAGAAAAAGAACTGGAAATGATATCACCCACCTTGGCAGACCAAGAAACATAAACAGAAAGTGAAACAGAACACCAGCGCTTCACC
This sequence comes from Hemiscyllium ocellatum, assembly GCF_020745735.1. Taxonomy (NCBI): domain Eukaryota; kingdom Metazoa; phylum Chordata; class Chondrichthyes; order Orectolobiformes; family Hemiscylliidae; genus Hemiscyllium; species Hemiscyllium ocellatum. The sequence goes on from NC_083402.1 coordinate 109,317,700, forward strand.
GGAGGCTCACTGATGATGTTACCTAATATGGTGTGAAACATCTGAAAACAAACCTGTCAGCTCAATGAGCAAACTTACAACCTGACCCATCCAGATACTTTTTAAGTGTGCTAATTCTCCCAGCCTCCACCACTTCATCTGGCAGCTTATTCCATACATGCACTGCCTTTTGCGTAAAAGTTGACTCTTAGGTCCTTTTTAAATCTTTCCCCTCTCACCCTAAACCTACATCCTCTAGTTCTGGAGTCCTCCATCCCACAAAAAGAGACATTTTCTATTTCCTCTATTTATACCTGTCATAATTTCATAAACATCTATAAGGTCATCCCTGAGTCTCCGACGCTGTGGGGAGAACAGCCTCAGTCTGTTCAGCCTCACCCTAAATTCAAACAGGAAGTCCTGCCCACCTGGAATGGCCATCAGAGGCTAGAGGTGGAGTGCTGAGGTGGAGACCATGACTGCTGTTGGGACACCACTGCCTTGACTTGTCATCTTATTGTATTTTAAATTGAATGTTCAAACATTTTCATAGAATCACATAAATTGAATGCAGTCCACACCAACCCTCTGAAGAGCAGCCCACTCAAACCAACATCACCATTTCCTGTGACTAACCCACCTAGCCTGCATGGGCAATTTAGCATGGTCAGTCCACCTAACCTGCACACTTTTGGACAGTGGGAGGACACCATGCAAAGAATGCAAAAATGCCACACAAACAATCACCTGGGGCTGGAATCAAACCCAGGTCCCTGGCACTGTGAGGCAGCATTGCTAACCACTGAGCTACCATGCCACTGCATATGGTTTGACTAATTGGTAAATGTTACAACCATTAACACCCTTTTGCCAATTGTTACAATCGCTATAGAGGTCCAGTAACTTTTTAACAAGAAAAGAATCACAATGTTAACAACAGAAAGAAACCTGATGGACAAGGTTGCACCTTTTGAAATTTCTATTATAACGAATGAACTAAATTTAATGTGATTCAAACATTAACAGGAGAAAGATGTTTAAATAAGGAAGGAAATTTTTGCTTTAGGTAGTCAGTGCAACAATTATACACCCGAAGTACTCACATTATTTCATAAATGTGAAATCAGATCAGTATTCCAAAATCAATCTTGTTTTTGTCGGATTTTTCATTTCGCCTCAGATTTTCAGCCTTTCACTTGCATTCAGCAGCAGTCATACTTTATCTGAAGTTTCAGAACCTAGTAAATACTAAAAAGGCAGATGTCCTCAAACCCTTTATCATTTCAGTCACAGCATTTCTGATGACATGGAATCCCCAGACACCCCTTTTTCAAACGCTCTATGTGTTCTGATGGGCTGTGGTACCATGCTAATAACAACAATGTATTTGGCACAATCCAAATTGTTTTGCTGCCCCTGATGTCAGTGCTCTGTCCTTTCCAACTGAATAACTCTCATATTAAGAGAGTCTCTGCCCAATTCTCAGAGACATTCTTCAACCTGTCAAGGTTTCACGGAACCTAATGATATCATAATCAGCAAATGAATTAATCATCCCTGCACACAGTGTTCTTATAGAGGCATTGCACAAAAGAAAATGTAGCCTTTTCCCAATACGTGTCACCAAATGGAACAATATTACATTTTGAGACCTGTGCCTGAGTGATCACAAATTCAGTGAAAGGACCAGGACATTACACTTTCCGATAAGCAGCACCACAAAACTGGGACAGGTATAATGAAATCAAGGTCAAACTTGGTAAATGTTCACCAATGGAGTTATGGTTTTGGTTCCAGAGCTCTCCCAGAACTCAAGAGGTCATGATAACACCAATCAGCCAAAGAAGAAGAATAATCAGCGATCATCTGACAAAAGCAAGATTCAACCGGAGTTTAATTATGGACAGGAGCCATTTTACAACGACTACCATCAATATGAGCAGACACCAGATGAAGTGCGCAAGAATGACTTTGAGACCAAGGAAATCAGTGAGGTGCAATCTTCTCTTCTACCGCGATTCACCCGAAATGGTTTGAGTGGTACTGAGCTTGCAGATAAATGTTGTTTCAAAGGATGTACCGCAAATGACATCCTTCAATATTGCAGACCATGAAATGATGTCTGCTGTTTTTCTGCATTTATAGAATTCACTCTGAGTATACATTCAGATTTTGAGATATAAGATCACCTTTTCAAAATTCAAGCTCCTTTCAAGAAGCTTAATCTGGCGACAGCTCATTTTGGGAATCAAGGTACAGAAAGTCAACAGATGCTGTAGGATTTTCTATCTGTAATGGTTGCAAAATCCTGCAGAAGTTGATGATTTTTGTCCCCAAACTTACACAATGACTACTGACAGAGGATGTTCTATGTGGAGAGCAAACTCATTAAATCTATTCCAGTCTATGGAGAAATGTTATAACATAGTCCTTCCCAAAATATTGTAGTTACACTTTAGTCCTAAAAGTATGAAATAAATAATTGCAACTAATTTTATAAGTTCCTTTTTTTTAATTAAACTCACTATTGGAAGAAATCAAATTCATTTATTATTAAAGATCTGGGATAAAATTGATTGTGAGCTCAATTTGTAAGGTGCTAAGGTCTTCAATAAAAACAAACACTAATGAAGATAACTAAATAGCAAATGGAAAGGTTTATGACATGTTTAGGCCTCAGGGCCTCTGTCTTGGGTCAGCTGAACTTACTGCCAATTAGTCTATTTCCCATATAAAAGCACAATACTGTGAATGCTGGAAATCTAAAACAAATGCAGAGAGTACTGGAGCAAGTCTGGCAGCTTTTGTGCAGAGAGAAATGGAGTTAACATTTAATTCCAATATGACTGTCCTTCAGAACTCAGTGAAGAACAGTCATACTGGACTCAAAACACTAACTCTGCTCCTCTCTCCACAGATGCTGCCAGACCTGCTGAGTTTCTGAATTTTTTTCTGAGTCTATTTCCCCTGAACATAACCTGAACAGCAAGCCATTGTTTGATGTTCTGAAGAACTGTTTCATTGGATTTGAAATGTCAACTCTGTTACCCTCTTTGCAGATGTGCCCAAACCTACTGTGTTTCTCCAGCACTTCCATGTTTTTGTTTCAGATTTCCATCATCTCCTAGATCATCTATAACTTTTCTTTGGAGATCTTCCCCAGAGCCTCTAACCACCATTGCTCCCCAACCAAAAAGACTGATTCCACCTCCTACCCAAGTCCCACAAAATGACTTACAATTTCAGCCTGTTCCTGTGCCATGCAGCTTACCTCTCATATCCTTTACCAAGTCTTTATACCCAACAAAACCTGCAACTCTTCAAGTGAAACTTGACACACATTAACTAATTCATGGCTATAACCCTTTTTATAGTTAGTCATCCCATTAAGACCAACATCCCCTTCACAAGAGACTGAGAGACCACAACTCCGTCTTGATTAGTGACTTACCTAGTCTTCACCTATACACTGAGGTGTAATTTTGCTTGCATTGAATGTTTCTTATAATTAAGAATTTTTCAGCAAGCATCAAACAGATAAAATCATGATTTTAACTTTTTGTCACACATTCTGAACACGTTTTGTTGTCAGTACTACTCGAGTCTTCTCCCTGTCGTCTCTTGCAGTACCAAGGATAATTGTCACTGCCCAGTTTCAAGGTTCTGGTGTAAACATTCAAATTGAATTGTCAATAATCTTACATCATTGTAAATGGTCATCCAGAAGGTTACAGGCTTCAGACATGTCCCATGTGAACATTTATGAAATACATCAATTCCGGTAATGAGTAAGAAAAGAAGGGAGATAAGAATATTCCAGAAGTGTTCGAGTAAGTTGAAAGTAGGAAAGATGAACAAGGTATGAAATTGATTGTCCTTTATGAAGCACCAAGGATACAGGCACTAGCACTAATCTGTGTCAAAGTTAGAGGAAATGACATGAAAAGTCTTACACATAATATACCTTGCTGAGAGCCTTTATCTCATTCTACTTTCCTCATCTCTCTGCAATCTGCTTCTTCCCTTCTTCGCTGCCTCTACTTTATCTTGCTCTCATGGCATACAGAAGGTAATAGAGTAGTCATAATATAACTGGTCTGACCAATCCTTGAAGTCATTAGTCCTCAATCCTTGATGTCTTCTCTACATGCAGCATCTGTTCCTGCCAACTTCCCCAAGTGTAACCAACTCCATAAGCAGTGCTTCTACACAGTCAGACAGTACCAGTAAAAATGAAGCAACCACTAACCTGGAAGTAGTTGACAATTCCTTTAACAAAGCCCTGCTACTGGTGTCTTTTCAGGTCTGGGTTGTGAAGAAACAATGTTTCTGAAAACAAATATTACAATCCCAATAATGAGAAGTCTGGGCTAATACTATAATTTTTAGAATCTACCTTGATAGACCAGATTAATTGAAATAAGATGATGCAGAGAAGAACCAAGGGGTAAAAAAATAAGTGACAGAACTCCAGGATTAAATTGAAACACCAAAAGAATCTTTCCTACACAATCTTGATAAAAAAAACACAAACAACACTGCCTAAATAAGTGCAATCATCAAGTACACAGTAAATCTATACAACATACATGCTATCTTAAATTCAACAGCACAGATTTAACCCAGCTTGATCTTTTTACTATGAATTTCACTCCAATAGACTTCTAAAAATACTCAGATGCTAAAAGGCAGTTCCTTTTCATTTTTGAGACTGACTGTACAGATTACAACTCAAGGCTGAAAATGTGTTACTGGAAAAGCGCAGCAGGTCAGGCAGCATCCAAGGAACAGGAAATTCGATGTTTCGGGCATAAGCCCTTCATCAGGAATGGGTTGGGTCTAAATTTTGTTGGTCGGAACGTAGTCCGGAGTCCATGCGGGATCAGTCGGTTCCGTAGGCAGGTGCTGAGGAAGGAGATGTGGCTGTGGTAGCGAGTCTGTTTGAGAACGTGGCTGAAGAGCTTCTGTGCAGAGGAGATGACCTGGGGGGTGCAGTGAGAGAGGGACTCACTGAAATCCTTGTAGAGGGAGGAAGAGAGCTTCTTCAAGGAAGGCATCCTTGCAAGAGGATTCGCAGTAGGTTAAAATCTTCGAGGAGAAAGTGAGGTCTGCAGATGCTGGAGTATCAGAGCTGAAAATATGTTGCTGGAAAAGCGCAGCAGGTCAGGCAGCATCCAAGGAACAGGAAATTCGACGTTTCGGGCATAAGCCCTTCATCAGATTACAACTCAAGCCAATGACCTATCCCTATTAATATGACCACCTGATTGACCCCTCTTGTGGTGCAGTAGTAGTCTCCCTATCCCTGGACCAGAAGGCCCAGTTTTTAAGTCCCATCTGTTCCAGAGTTGTGTAATACTGTCTCTGAACAGATTGATTAGAAGAATAGGTTTAATAAAAAAATGACCACCTGACAGTGTCTTCTTGTGGCACAGTGATAATGTCCCTACCCCTAGACCAGGAGGCCTGGGTTCAAGTTTCACCTATTCCAACGGAATGTAATAGCACCTCTGAACAGTTTAATTAGAAAAATAAGTTTTAAAAATGGCCTCCTGCTTCAAGTAGAGCTAATTGTTCCTAGCCAAATTTGTGAACTCCCTCCCTCTCTGTAAAACTACAAAACTGAGTTGCTTGTTAAATGCAAAAGATTGGATAACTGCAGCCCTAAGATTACCTTCTTCTCACATATTATTAAAACCAAAACCCACCAGTTTTCATTTAGACATAGCTCTATGCTCAACAATTTTCTCCATAGCCTCTGGTCTTCTGATCTTCTCAAAGCCTCTGAGCAGCATTAAAGGCTCAAGCAGTGTTTGTAAGCACAGGCAGGCATGATAAAACAAACTGAAAATAAATAACCTCAAATTCACCTTAAACTGAAAACAAAATGTAAGTTTTTAATCCTTAATATAACCCCAATTGAAACAATTTTCACATATGGCTAAAATTTGCAGAGTGGCAGTGTCACTTATAAACTGTTATCAGGATCTGTCTCCTCTGAATCCGTTTGGCAAGAATTCCTGGTCTGACTCCATGCCAAAATGTTGTGGGCTGCTTCTTAGCTGCTGCAGAATAACTGCAATCCCAGGGTTTCACTGCCTGTTGTTGGGGTGTTGTTTGGGGGTGCGTGGAGATTGGGGGTCAGGGGTCACATCCTGTTTCTAGTTCCAGCATTGGGATTCCTCTGGCCTTGTTATTTGGTTAGGAAATTTGTATAAATTGTGTTAGACATGGTACAATGCATTCGTAGTGTTACAGCCTCAACAGCTGAGATGAATACAAAGTTAAAATACTGGAGATGTTAGATATCAGAAGTCAAAAATACTCATTAAATCAAGCAACTTCTTTGAACTGAGAAGCAGAATATACAAGTTGGATATGAACATTTACAGGGAGGAGAGTTTAGGATTAAATCCCTGAAAAGTACTGTGAAGTAAGGACTCTATTGTGAGTCGCCCCGGTTGCAGCTTTGACCTAGGCTTGTCTTTGCAAGCTAATGGGGAATTTCAGAGGAGGTATTGGGAAAGTCATTATTTGAACCCAGGGAGGAAATTAACTTTGAACTTAAACATGCTTTGTGGCTTTAACAGTGAATGTGCAGCTTTCTCGAACTCTCTGTACTTCACAGGGCAAACAAGGTATGATCCCAGTTAGAAGAGGTGATTTAAGTATGTTGGGAAGTTGACAGAGAATGAAATCACAAAGTTTGAGATCAGGATTGTGCTTGAAAGATTCATTCTGGGATCAGAGATTCAGTTTCCACTATTTGGAAATATTTTCGATTACCTTGAACCTCACTTGCTCTTACCTTAATTTCACTGCTGGCAGTCATCGTTGCAGGATAGAATTAATTTATGTAGCAGTAATCTTACCTCTAATGTGTAGAAACAGGAGCAGCTACATCTGTAGCAACAGCTCCATGAGAAGCACCAACACTTACAGCATCAATTGAACGAGGAGTGGCAACATCACTGATAGCAGCTGCCATTGCCACAACCACATCAGCTCTGTCAGAAGTGATACAACACCAAGTTATAGTCCAACAGGTCTATTTGAAATCACAAGTTTTTGGAACACTGTTCCTTTGTCAGTTTTTCATGCTTCACCCCACGAAGGAACAGAGCTTCAAACGCTTGCGATTTCAAATGAACCTGTTAGACTATAACCTGAAGTGTGTGACTCCAGACTTTGTCCACCCCAGTGCAGCACCGGCACCTCCACATCACACCAGCTATGCCAACTCTTCGAAGATCATCATTACCTCATGTCAATGTCCTGTATTTCCGAATATCATTACACATTAATTCTGTCCAAATGGATTGTCCAATCCCCTCTTGACTATCCCAAGTGGACCTGCCTCCGCTACACTTCCAGGCAGTGCATTCCGTATTGTAGCTACATGCTAAATGAATATTTTTCACACATCACACTTGCTCCTTTTGCAAATCGCTTTCGATCTACGTCCACACGTTCTTATTCCTTTTACACACAAAACAGTTCCTTGCTATCTATTCTGTCTAATCTGCTCATGATTTGAAAAACTGTTAAATCTCCTGGTAGCCTTTGTCCCTCCAAAGAGGACAGTTCTAACTTCTTTGACATATCTCCTGGGTATTTTTCTTACAAATTGCTTGTCTACTGTCTCTGATGTGTTCACATGTGCCTATAATTTGGTGTCCAGAACTGTACGTAATACTCCAGGTGATGTCTATCAAGTGTCTTCTACAAGTTCAATATCACCTCCTTGTTTTTCTACTCTATGTTCCTATTAATAAAGCTGGATGCTTTATTAACTGCTCTCTGTCATACCACCTTCAATGATCTGTGCTCGTAAGTACTCAGGTCCTCTGCTCCTGTACCGTCTTTGCACTTGTACTCCTTATTTTATATGGTCTTCAATTCTTTCTTGCCGCATATATCACCTCACAGTTCTCTACATTGAACCTTATCTGATCCATTCATCTAACTTTCCAATGACCTTTTGGAAAACTATAGCCTCCTGCTCATGGTTTACAATTCCTCCAAGTATTGTGTCATCTGTAAATTTTGAAATTTGGTCTAGGGCATTAACATATGTCAGAAAAGATTAGGGTCCCCAACTTAGGGCATGTATAAAGCTGATGTCATCTCAATTGCCTGTTGTGGGAGTGACTTGGCCTCCAACATTCTCTGAGAAGGCAGTTTCAAAAACTAGTAACCCTGATAAGCTATCACAACTGCAGATACATAAAGATAACTGGAGAATCTACTCTTCATCTGATTAGAAACTTATCATCATCTGCATAGTCCATAAATCAACCAGCAGATTCAGAGGTCTACAGCAAACTAACAGCAGAAGTGGAAAAACAGCGATTACTCAGAAACAACAAACTACGTGGGAATGACACTCCTCAGTGAAGGAACATCACCAATATGAATGACAACAACACAACATGAAAAATGGTGCGCATGCCATTAAGAAACCAGCATGACTGAAACATTACGTATGTAGTGCATTTGCAGAGTCTGACAAGAATAACAAATAGTTCATGTGCAAAAACAGTAACATAAATGTATTAAATAAACTGGGTGTCTGAACATGTTTATGTTAATGCACACAATCTCTTTCTTTTTTGTATAAAAAGAGGAATATTTTCATTGAAATACAATCATGTACAATTGACTTCTCTGGTTTGCTATAAATATGTAGTTTCTACAATGAGACACTCAGATTGCGGGAAGCCATATTTCTGACACGACAATAAAGAATACATTCTGACAGACTCCCTGTCTTTTAGCTCAGAACACTTAGCTTTAAATATTTAATTACTCTACATGCATCTTTCTCTGGGCAAAGAGTTCAACAAAATGGTAACCCTCTGAGAGAAAATAAAATCTTAAGTGTGAGACTCTTTAATTTTAAACTGTATCCCCCAGTGTTGTTTCTCATCACTTCATGAAGCATCTTCGAATCATCCACCCTTTCAACATACTTCTGAATTTTGTATATTTCAATAAGATTACCTCTCAAACTTCCCTCATAAGACAACTTCCTCTCAGGAATGAGTTGAGTGAGCATACTCTGAACTGCTTCTTAGTAGTCTTTTCTTAAATAAGGAGGCCAAAACTATTCACAGTACTCCAAATATGATCTCACAACTGCACTGTACAACAGTACTGAAACATCCCTACATTTACATTTCATTCCCCTTGCAATAATTCCATTTCCCTTCCTAATCATTTGCAGTACCTGCATTCTAGCCCTTTTATAATTCATGTATCAGGACATCAAGATCCCTCTAAATCATTACTTTTGGAAAACTCTTAACTTATATATTTCCTCAGTGGATGTGGGCTTCACTGGTTAGCCCAACATTTATTGTCCAGCATTAATTGCCCTGAAGAGATGGTGGTGAACTGCCTTCTTGAACTGCTGTAGTTTATTTAGTGTAGGGAGACCCAAAATGATATAGGGAAGTGAGATCCAAGATAGCGAGTGGCTTGGAGATGTACTTGCAAGTGGTGGTGTCCCCATGCATCTTCTGCCCTTGTCCTTCTAAATGGTAGTGGTTATGAGTTTGAAAGATGCTAACTAAGGAGCTTTGGTGAATTTCTACAGACAATCTTGTAGGTAATGCACACTGCTACTACTGTACATCAGTAGTGAAAGGAGCAAATATCTGTGAATATGGTGTCAATCCAATGGCTGTTTTATCTTGGATAGGTGTCAAGCTTCTTGAGTGCCATTGGAGAGGCAGATGTGGAATATTCCATTACACTCTTGACTTGTGCCTTGTTGATAATTGACTTTCTCTGGGGAGTCAGGAGTTGAGTTAACTGCTACAGTATTCCTAGCGTCTTACCTGTTCTTGCAATCATTGCATTTGTATGTTGATTCCAGTTCAATTTCTCAATAATGGTAACTCCAAAGATGTTTATAGTGGGAGGTTAAGTGATGGGACACTCCATAAGATCATAAGAACTTAAGACATAGGAGCAGGAATTAGGCCATTCAGCCCATCAAGTATGCTCTGCCATTCAATCATAGCTGATAAGTTTCTCAACCCTATTCTGCTGCTTTCTCCACATAACCCTTGATTCCCTTGATACTCAAGACCCTATCTATCTCAGTCTTAACTATACTCAATGACCTGACCGCCACAGCCTTCCATGGCAATGAATTCCATAGATTCATGACTATCTGGCTGAAGATGTTTCTCCTTATCTCCATTCTAAAAGGTCTTCCAGTTACTTGAAGTCTGTGTCCTTGGGTCCCAGTATCTCCTACCAACAGAAACATCTTTCGAACATCTATTCTGTCCAGGCCATTCAGTATTCTGCACGTTTGAATTAGATCCCCCCTCATTCTTCTAAATTCCATCATATCTAGACCCAGATTCCTCAAATGGTCCTCATTTGTTAAGGTTTTCATTCCTGGGACCATTCTCATGAACTTCTTTTGAATACTCTCTGAGGCCAATACATTCTCCCTGAGAGTCCTGATGTAGGGCTTTTGTCTGAAACGTTGATTTTCCAGCTCCTCGGATGCTGCCTGACCTGCTATGCTTTTCCAGCACCACTCTAATCTAGAGTCTGGTTTCCAACATCGGCAGTACTCACTTTTGCCCAAATCTCTGCACAATACTCCAAATGTGGTCTGATCAGAGCCTTGCAGACCTGCAGAAATACATCCCTGCTTTTATATTCAAGTCCTCTTAAAATAAATGCCATCATTGCATTTACTTTCCTAACTACTCACTCAATCTGCAAGTTTACCTTGAGAGAATCCTGGACTAGAACTCCCAAGTCTCTTTGCACTTCAGACTTCTAAATTTTCTTCCCATTTCGAAAATAGTCCATGCCTCTATTCTTCCTACCAACATGTATGACCTCATAATTTCCTATGTTGTACTCCATCTACCACTTCTTGGCCCACTCTCCTAACCTGTCCAAATCCTTCGGCAGCCTCTTCACCTCTTCAATTCTATCTGTCCCTCTACCTATCTGTATATCATTTGTGAACTTAGCCAGAATGACCTCAGTTCGTTCATCAAGATGGCTAATGCATAAAGTGAAAAGTTGTGATCCCAGCACTGAGCCTTGTGGAACACCACTTGTCACCAGCTGCTATCCTGAGAAAGACCCTTTTATCCCCACTCTCTGCTGTCTGTCAGACAGCAAAGCTTCTATCTATGCCAGTACCTTGCCTCTAATGCCATGGGCCCTTATCTTACTCAATAGCCTCCTGCGCGGCACCTTGTCAAAGACCTTCTTAAAATCCATTGGCTCTCCTTGGTCTAACCTGCTCATTACTTCCTCAAAGAATTCTAGCAGATTTGTCAGGCATGACCTCCCCTTGATGAAATCATGTTGACTTTGCCCTATTTGACTATACACTCCCAAGTACTCAGAAATCTGATCCTTCACAATGAATTCCAGGATCCTACCCATGACTGAGGGTAGGCTAATTGGTCAGTAATTTCCCAGCTTTTGCCTTGCTTCCTTTTTAAACAGTTTTGTTACATTAGTGATTTTCCAGTCCTATGTGACTCTCCCTGATTCCAACGACTCCTCTAAGGCCACCACTAGTGCTTCCTCTATCTCTTCAGCTTTCTCTCTGAGAACTCTGGGGTACAGTCTACCTGGTCTAGGTGATTTATCCACCTTCAAGTCATTCAGTTTTTCTAGCACCTTCTCATTGGTGGTGACTACCGTAATCAGCTCTGCCCTCTCACTGTCTTCGATTGTGAAGACTTACGCAAAGTAATTGTTCAGTTTCTCATCCATTTCCTTGTTCTCCACTACTATCTCTCCAGGATCATTTTCCACTGGCCCAATGTCCACTTTTACCTCTTTTGCTTTTTATATATCTAAAGAAACTATTACTGTCTTCTTTTATATTACTGGCTAGCTTACCCTCATACTTAATTTTCTCTATCCTTATTTCTTTTTTTGTTGCCCTCTGTTGGTCTTTGTAAGCTTCCCAATCTTCCAGTTTTCTGCTGCCCTTTACCACACTGTATATTTTCTCTTTTGCTTTAATGCTATCCCTGACTTCCCTAGTCAGCCATAGTTGCTTTATCCTCCCTGAACCATGCTTCTTTTTCCTCAGAAAGAATCTCTGTTGTGTCTTCTGAATTACTCCCAGAACCTCCTTCCATTGCTGTCCCACTGTCTTTCTTGCTTAGCTCCTCTCCCAGTAAATTCTACCCAGCTCCTCCCTCATGCCTCTGTGAATGCCTTTATTCCGATGTAATAGCATTATCTCCAATTCTATCTTCTCTCTTTCAAATTGCAGAGTAAATTCAATCATATTATGATCATTGACTACTGAGGGTTCCTTCACTTTAAGCTCCCTTATCAAGTCTGCCTCATTCCACAAGACTGCGTTCAGTTTTGCCTGTTCCCTAGTGGTCTCCACTACAAGCTATTCCAAAATAGCTCGTAGATATTCCAAATTCCTTTTCTTGCAGTCCACTACCAATCTCATTTTCCTAGTCCACCTGCATATTGAATTCCCCCATGATCACTGTAGCTTTGCCTTTCTTACACATTTTTCCTATCTCCTGTTCTATCTTGCACTCCAGCTCCTGACTACTGTTTGGAGGCCTGTGTGTAATTCCAACTATGTTTTTTTACATTTGTGGTTCCTTATTTCTACCCACACAGGTTCTACATCATCTGACCTTACTTTGTTTCTTACTGTTGATTTAATTTCATTTTTTACTAATAAGGCAACCCCAACTCCTCTGCCCACCTGTCTATCTTTTCAATAGGATGTAAATCTTTGAATATTCAGCTCCCAATCCTGATTTCCTTGCAGCCACGTTGCCATGATGTCCAACACGACATAGCTGCCAATTTAGATCTATGCCACAAGCTCATTTACCTTATTCCTTACACTGCATGTATTCAGGTATAACCTTCAGGCTTGTATTAACTATTGAATTTCAAAGGACGATCACTGGATAATTTCTTTTAGAAATAGTCATAGCATGCCACTTGTATGACATGAGAATGTTACTTTCCAATTTTAAACCCAAGCTTTGTATTTGGAGTGCTTCACTATCTCAGAAGTCTTGAATAGTTCGGAAAATTGTGCAATAATCAGACAATATTAATATTCCTTGATATTACAAAGTGGGGAAGGTCATTGATGAAACAACTAAAAATGGTTGGGTCTAGGATGCTGCCCTGAAGAATTCCTGAAATGATGTCCTGGAGATGAGGTGACTGCCCTCTGACAATTACAACCATCTTCCTTTGTGCCAAGTGCCCAACTAACAGAAAGTCTTTGTCCCATTTCCAATTAACTCTAGTTTTTTTGACCACTCCTGATGTCACATTTGACCAAATAAAATCAAAGGCAGTTATTATCACATCATGTCTGGAACTCTGCTCTTTCTTCCATGTTTAAAGAAAGCCTACGATGACATCAGGAGCCAAGTAGTCTTGGCAGAACCCAAATAGAGAGTCAGTGAACAGATAATTGCTGAGCAAGTACAGTTTGATAGCACTATCAATAACAACTTTCATCACAATATTGTTAGGACCCATCTATTTGCAATATCCAGTATAGTGATTCATTTCTTGATATCATGTGAAGTGAATCAAGTTGACTGAAGGCTGGCATCTATGATGCTAGGAATCTCTGGAGGAGGCTCAGATGTAACATACACTCAAATACTTCTGGTTGAAAATTGTTTTCAAATTCTTCAGCTTTTCCCTTATACTGTTCTGCTGTGCTGTGCTATTGTCTCACTCAGGATGGGGATGTATGTGGAGTTTGCCCTCAGTAGTAAGGATATGCCATTTTCCTATTCTTCCTGCTGAAGTGAATATGTTTGGAATTTTCCACATTATTAGGCAAAAGTGAGGACTGCAGATGCTGGAAAACAGAGTTTAGATCAGAGTGGTGCTGGAAAAGCACAGCAGATCAGGCAGCATCCAAGGAGCAGGAAAATCGACGTTTCGGGCAAAAGCTCTTCATCAGGAATAGAGGCAGGAAGCCTCCAGGGTGGAGAAATAAATGAGAAGGGGTGGGGGGGGAGGGGGTTGGGGCTGGAAGAAGGTAGCAAAGAGTACAATAGGTGAATGGGGATGGGGATGGAGGTGATAGGTCTGAGGGGAGGATGGAGTGGATAGGTGGGAAGGGAGATTGTCAGATAGGACAGGTCAGGAGGACAGCGCTGAGCTGGAAGGTTGGAGCTGAGGTAAGGTGGGGCGAAGGGAAATGAGGAAACTGTTGAAGTCCACACTAATGTCCTGGGGTTGAAATGTTCCAAGGCAGAAGATGAGGCGTTCTTCCTCCAGGCATGGGTGGTGAGGGAGCGACAGTGGAGGAGGCCCAGAACCTGCATGTCCTCGGCAGAGTGGGAGAGGGAGTTGACATGTTGGGCCACGGGGCAGTGTGGTTGATTGGCGTGGGTGTCCCGGCGATGTTCCCTGAAGTGCTCTGCTAGGAGGCGTCCAGTCTCCCCAATGTAGAGGAGACTGCATCGGAAGCAACAGATACAATAAATGACGTTGGTGGATGTGCAGGTGAAACTTTGATGGATGTTATTGTCAATCTGCCATTAATTTTGCACATACTTAACCTATTTATATTTCCTTTGCAGTCTCCTTATGTTCTCTGCAGATGCTGGAGATCACAGCTGCAAATGTGTTGCTGGTCAAAGCACAGCAGGCCAGGCAGCATCTCAGGAATAGAGAATTCGACGTTTCGAGCATAAGCCCTTCATCAGGAATAAGAGAGAGAGCCAGGCAGGCTAAGATAAAAGGTAGGGAGGAGGGACTAGGGGGAGGGGCGGTGGAGGTGGGATAGGTGGAAGGAGGTAAGAGTTTCTGTGCAGAGGAGATGACCTGGGGGGTGCAGTGAGAGAGGGACTCACTGAAATCCTTGTAGAGGGAGGAAGAGAGCTTCTTCAAGGAAGGCATCCTTGTAAGAGGATTCGCAGTAGGTTAAAATCTTCGAGTAAAAAATGAGGTCTGCAGATGCTGGAGATCACAGCTGCAAATGTGTTGCTGGTCAAAGCACAGCAGGCCAGGCAGCATCTCAGGAATAGAGAATTCGACGTTTCGAGCATAAGCCCTTCATCAGGAATAAGAGAGAGAGCCAGGCAGGCTAAGATAAAAGGTAGGGAGGAGGGACTAGGGGGAGGGGTGATGGAGGTGGGATAGGTGGAAGGAGGTAAGAGTTTCTGTGCAGAGGAGATGACCTGGGGGGTGCAGTGAGAGAGGGACTCACTGAAATCCTTGTAGAGGGAGGAAGAGAGCTTCTTTATCTTAGCCTGCCTGGCTCCTTCCACCTATCCCATCTCCATCGCCCCTCCCCCTAGTCCCTCCTCCCTACCTTTTATCTTAGCCTGCCTGGGAAGAAGCTCTCTTCCTCCCTCTACAAGGATTTCAGTGAGTCCCTCTCTCACTGCACCCCCCAGGTCATCTCCTCTGCACAGAAACTCTTACCTCCTTCCACCTATCCCACCTCCATCACCCCCCCCCCCAGTCCCTCCTCCCTACCTTTTATCTTAGCCTGCCTGGCTCTTTCTCTTATTCCTGATGAAGGGCTTATGCTCGAAACGTCGAATTCTCTATTCCTGAGATGCTGCCTGGCCTGCTGTGCTTTGACCAGCAACACATTTGCAGCTCCTTATGTTCTCTGTCAAATTTACTTTCCTATCCATTTTTTCTGTCATCAGCAAATTTGGCAACAATATGTATGATCCCTTCGTCCAAATAATTTATGAACATTGTAAATAATTGAGGCCTAATTCTGCTGGTATTGCATGCCAACCTCAAAATATGCCAATTTATGCCTACTCTCTGTTTCATGTTAGCTAACAATCCCTATCCTTTCAGTATGTTGCTCTTTGCCCAATGAGCTCTTATGTAGTTTTAGAATCTTTGGTATAACACTTACCTAATGCCTTCAGAAAATCTAAGTACAGGACATCCATAGGTTGCCATTTATCAATGTTACTTGTTACAATCTCAAAGAACTCTAATTAAGTAGGTAAGTATGATTTCCCTTTCACAAATAATGTTGACTCTAAAATTAAAGAAAGAACTATGAATGCTGGCGATTCTGATGAAACATTCATGGAGAGAAAGGTTAACTCCTTTTTATTTAATCCCACAGATGCTGCCAGAGCTGCTGAGTTTCTCCAGTAATTTCTAATTTTGTGTGCATGTTAACTCAGATTGAACTGGGATTGCCAAATTTCTTATGATATCTTACTGAAAATGGAATCAACGCTTTCCCTGTGACAGATGTGAAACCAACTAGTCTTAGTTTCCTGCTTACTATCTACATCCATTCTTGAATAGTTGAACTGTATTCATTATTTTCTGATCTGATGGCATCTTTCGGGAATTGAGGGAATTTTGAAAAATTGAAACCAATCCATCTTTATTATCACAATTTGAGGACTTGTCAACTTTTAATTTTAATAACTTCCTCAATGTTTTTTCCCCCTGGTGATTATAATTGTTTTATGATCCTCCATCACTTAAAATCCCTGCAATGCAAAAGAAAGTTGTTTGGCCCATCGAGTCTGCACTGATCTTCTAAGCAGCATCTTGCCCACCCCTTACCCTACCCCCATAGCCCTACACTTACCATGGCTAATCCATCTCCTGATGAAGGGCTTATGTCCGAAACGTCGAATCTCCTCTCCTTGGATGCTGCCTGACCTGCTGCGCTTTTCCAGCAACACATTTTCAGCTCTAATCCATCTCATCTAAAGATCCATGGACACTCTGAGCAATTTAGAATGGCCAATCCTGCATACCTTTGCACTGTGGGAAGAAACTGGAGTACCCAGCAAAAACAGGGAGAACATGCAGATTCTACATAGGCAGTCACCCAAGACTGGAATTGAACCCAGATCCCTGGTGCTGTGAAGCAGCACTGGTAACCATTGAGCCACCATGCAACCTACAATGCTTGTTCATCTCTTAACTTATAATTATTCTGCGATGTTATCTGTATTTAATACAGCAGTGGCCTTGTGTTTGGAAGGTGCTGTCTCAGAAACTTTGGTGAATTTCTTCAATACAACTTGCAACTATCATGCACTGCTGCTGCTGAGCATTGGTGGTGGAATAGGTGGATGTTTGTGGATGTTTTTTGCTACTCTGTCTCAGGTATTAAACCTCTTGAATGTTGCAGGAGGTGTAATCAACTTTGAAACTGAAATGAAATAGTTGCTGACACTCACAAACATGGCCATCTGGCATTTCAATTTCAATGGATACTATTTTTGACATTTGGTAGGCCTTATGCTAATATCTAAAGCTATTATGATTTTTAAAAATACTTTCATAGGACTAAGGCATTGCTGGTTGGCCAATATTTATTGCCCCTCTCTAGTTGCCCTTGAAAAGGTGGTGGTGAGCTGCCTTAACTGCTGCAATGCTTTGGCAGGGGTGGGGTGTTGCAGAACTTTGACCCAGTGAAAGTAAAGGAATGGCGATATATTCCCAAGTGAGTCGCTTGGAGGCAAACTTGCAGGTGATGATATTCCTATGTATCTAATGCCCTTGTTTTAATTCTACTGGTGGACACATTTTAGGGAGACAGATTTTGCTTCCAAAACCAATGTTTCATGTATTTATTTGATGATTGAACTGATTACTGTTAAAGTGAAATCTCATGGTTTTACATGCATAGATCAATGACACATGCAGCACATTTGTAGAGTAATGCTTTATTAAAGTAGTTAACCTATTCAATGTGATATATTGTACCTTCTGGGCTATTTGAAACATTCATTTAATTACTAGTTCTTTTTGAGTACACTGCCCTCCTTGCGCTTGGTCTGCAAAGTAATTTGAAGTCATGCTCAGATATGCCTCAATCAGTCCTTAAAGTAGGGCCTTAGTTTGGTTCACATGATAACCTGGCTATCAATGCCTTTGAATGTATTATCTCAATTGTCATATGTGGAAAACTGCACAAATGATAACGGCAGCTTTAGCAAGTAGGCTTTTGACAAATAGATTTAAGTCATTTATTGTAAATTTCTGGGCTGCTTTTAATCAGGTCCTGACTGTTAGTACAATATAAGGGTGTCATCTTCAGTAATTCCACCATGTTTACAAACCATTATTGTTTGTGAGTCAGGTAATATTAAGAAAATGGGAGAATATGGTGAAAAACTTCTCTATATTACTATCTGAAATAAATTGCTGCAAATTGTAACATCTTAGTCCTGATAACTGGCATCATGGCTGCTTCAAGGGCCTTTCTCAGCTGTGTTACCGAGGCATATGTATGAAAGGCAGTGAAGATGTAGTAAAGAGGAATAGAGGAATCTTTTCAAAACTATGTATTTTCTGGACTCCCAAGTGTTGGTTTTAATTTCATCAGTTCTGCTTGAACCAAAATAAAGCAATGAGTGGAGGTTTTGAATCCAGTATGACTCAGAGTTATAAATCACAATTGTAAGGCATAATTGTCTTCCACAACCATCTGATGAAGGAGCTGCGCTCCGAAAGCTAGTGCTTCCAATTAAACCTGTTGGATTATAATCTGGTGTTGTGTGATTTTTAACTTTGTACACCCCAGTCCAACACTGGCATCTCTGAATCAAGACTCTAAACATTAATTCTGCTTCTCTCTCCTCAGATTCTGCCAAATCTGCTGAGTTTCTCCAGCATTTTGTGTTTGTTTCAGATTTTCAGCCTCCACAGTATTTTGCTTTTATTAGTGAGAGCTGATCTATCATTTTGCCCATGCATGTTCTGGTTTTCAGGTATGCCTTCATCTCAGTGACATTGCATTTTGTTATGAGAGGCAGGAGCCTTCTGTATGCATCGTAACCAGGGTCAGATGATGTATTCACAACTGCCATTTTGCTTCCTCTCTTCTGGGTTCCTGCTTTCAACCAGCATATCAGGAGGGTTTTTTTGTGCCTCCTGGCTTGTAAACTGCAGGTACAGTCAGGGAAAGAGAGATGCAAATAAAAGCAAAATACTGAAGATAGAGAAGATCAAAAATAAAAACAGAGAAACTCCCCAGGGCTGGCAGGGGAGAGAGAAGGTCATTTTTGCAATCCCATCTTACTCTATCACAGTCAGAACCCAGTTCCAAATTAATTCCTTCAAAAGAGGATAGATAATGGTCCATACTGTCACCATGGATACAAATTGAAAATCCCCTCAGTGTGATGTAGTTCGCTCATGTCTTCAGGCAATGTTTGGATTCTGGATTCAGGTGTTGTTTTAGATAGCCATACTCTGAATTATCCCTCATAAATTGGAGTTCATGCAGTTTCAAGGACCATGAGACATGCAAATGTTTGAAAACGAAATCAACTTGCCAAGTCTTAATTTGTCCCATGCTCCTACCTTACTGAATAAGGAGGTGAGAATAAATTCCTAATTCAATCAGTTCATTGACTCTGTACCTCACTAATCTAGTTTGGGTTCTGGTCTGATTTATCTCTCTCATCTTTGTGGTACATGCCTTCATGGACTTGCCACTCCCTATTACCACAGTGTTCTCCAACCCAACAAATCCTATCATGCCATAGCTCTCCATTCCTCTGTTTCATCTCTCCCTTTCCTCATTCTTGGCAATTGTACCTTCAAACAGCCAAACCCACTCTCCCAAAGAGTCACTCTGCTCCTCTGTAAAGATTATTCTTAAAATCTACTTGTTTACTGACCCCTCCCAATATCTTCATAAGGTACTCAGGATCAATTCTTGTTTCAGAAACATCTTGGAACACTTTCATTTCCATTTTAAATTTGCCATAAATGGTGAGTTATTGTTGTAGTGGGCAATCTCTCTTTTCTGACCCTTGAATCTCTTTAGCTGATAATAGACAGAAAGTGTCCAGACACTCTAAGCAAACGGATTGTGATCACACTTCATCAATGAACTGATTTTGTTAGAACACAGGGTGAAAATAAAACATTTAGAGTTGGATTTTGCTTCTTATTTTTAGAAGTTATATGTGACACAAGTGCTTGGCAGTGACCATGCTTGTGAATTATTTTGTATGGATGTCAGAATAAATTTTCTGCGTTTGTGCTCCCTGCATAAAAGTTCCCCTCCAGCAACTACTTTGTGAATTCAGGAGCAGAGATGGTCAAACTGTGCAGACTTTCCGATCATTATCGATAGAAAATCCTGCAGAATCTGCTGACCTCTGCAGACTAATTTCCTATGCCAGCTGTCGGTAGATTTATGATTTTGTCAGGAACTTGAATTCCTAAACTATATCCTATCTGCCTCAACATCTGATGGATTTGAAACCATGTCTATCGAATTTTCTAGAAACATGGAGACATAGTTTACATTATTTCATGGTTTGCACCTCTGAAGTATTTCATTTGTGGTACAGCCAACTTCGCAGCATTTAATTTCCAGTTGTCTTCGCTTCAATTTTGGGCGTTGTGACATACGTGGAAGAGAAGGATGCATATTTCTGTATCCATCCGGGTGGAAGGTAAGCTTATTGAAAGCATCTGGAGGTTGCTCAAATTGGTTGCGGCTTCTATAAAATGGATGCTGTCCATAATTTGATTCAAACTGGTCAATATTGCTTCTGCCAGATATCCTCTCCTTGAAGGGCTGGAAAGAATCTGCAACAGAAATAATACTTCAGTTGTGAATATTGACAGATTGTTGACATTGTATTACATTCTTTCCCTTGTTCACAACCACTTGATTCTGATCTCTCTCTTGGAAAGTGGATATGCTCTGCACTCTTTGTTATAACGAGGCAAGAGTCAGCATTAGAAATAGACCATATGCAATGCACTATTGGATCCACCAAGGAACAATGCATTGTTCAATGTTTATAACCATTTAAAGTGACAACAACTGGAAATGTTTGAGTTACGTTGCATTTCTCAAGTGCCAACTAGCAATGACTGTACACACACAATCCCCAGCAATCCACCAGTGACTGAGCAAAAAAGTGGCAAGTAGCTCTTGGAAAGTATATGTATTCACTTTGAATGTGTCTACTTTCTGTACTAGACATCAGTATACCTCAAAATGCTAGCAACCACATGTCACAATGCTATAACCCATATTTTCTTCAAGTTTGCTGCACTCACAGGAAGTTGCGGTAAAGACAGAGCTACAACATTATAGCCAAAAGACGCCAAGTATTTATCTCTCCCTGCATCCATTGCTCATTGGAATATTAATTGATTCTAATGTTGCTGATGGTTTGCATCAGGTTCCTTGTGACATGACACATTAAGTGGACTAAGTAATTGTGCTATGTTACACACCGTCTAGGATGAGCTGTAAGAAACATGTGCATGAAATGATATGTCATTATTAGTAAATGCAGAGATGATTTTAATCATTCTTGCTATCCTCCAAAAAATCAATTTAGTTCAAAAGATTGGTCTCTTTCTGGAGACTGCACTTCATGGTGTACGTGCTTTGATAATTTTCCTGTATTCTTTAATTGATGACATTTTACGTTGCAATTTGATGGATTTACCAGTTAATAACAGCATGTTGTGGGCAATGGGCATCTGGGATTTAATAAGCAACTAGACCAACAGTAGATTTATCTAATTTATGAGGTCAAAGGATTGGAAAAGTTTGAACAAAGGTGTTATTGTATAAAATAATGATGTGGATGTGCCATTGTTGGACTAGTTTGGACAAGATCAAAAATCACACAACACCAGATTATAGTCCAATGGGTCTATTTGAAAACACTAGCTAATGAAGGAGCAGTCTACAAAAACTAGTGTCTTGAAATAAATCTGTTGGACCATAGCCAGGTATTGTGTGATTTTTGCCTGTATAAAATAATGGCTATGAAGGAATTAACATTCAGGATACATTAATCTCCATTCTGCTGATTTTACACCCACAGTCGGTGGATGGAGAAAGTGAGTTCTGCTCTAGCCTTTGCAGAGAGTATATATATGCTATACAGCTTGAGTAATTATGTCTGATTTGTAACATAGTTATATTTATTGCTATTATGCAATAAACTAGTTGTTGGTTAAGAGTAGTACCTTTGCTATAAAACAAAACTCAACTAAGTACCACTGATCTTTAGACAAAGTACAAATAAAGGAGTTTTGGTGATAGTGATTTATCTCAAATCACAGTTATTTTGAGCTCAGTGCTGGCTGAGGTGGTGGGTAACACAAGGTGCCAACAAGACAACAGGTTGAAGTTAAGTATAGAAGGTGAAATAATGATAGAGGCAGTAAGAGTTTCAACAATTTTTTGTGATGTGTTGCTAATCAAGCAAGATGCTCTGTCCTGGAGGATATTGAGCTTCTTAAGTTTTGTTAGAGCTGCACTCATCCAGGTAAGTGAGGAGTATCATACTGGGGATGAAGAGTGGAGCTGGAAAAAGGTGTTTGACTCTCCAGCATTTGAACTCCTCACTATCTCCAGGAGTATCATACTCCTGTCTTGTGCCTAATTGATGGTGGACAGGCTTGGGTGTAATCAGGAGGTGAGTCAGTTGCCACAGGCTGTTTGCAATACACAAGATATTGATCATACACAATTTCTTTGATTTGCCAAAGCATGTCAGATAAAAGAACATCTTGCTTTTGCAGACAGGGACCTGGAAATCCAAGTGGGCAGAGTGGTGCAGAGGAGGACCATCTCCTTCCCCAGAACAGCAAGAGGTGGCAACAACACAAAATCCTGCCAGCCATATACAGGGTTGCGAGCAAGGTTACATAATAGGGTTGAATGAGACACCACAGATTTTGAGGCATTCAAGATTCGACTGTTCAGCCCCTATGAAGAAAGAATCTTGATCCCAACTGGCAAGGACAGTGATGGTTCCTGTGAATATATTGAAACATCCATGTCCCAACAAGCAAATAAGAGTCATTGTCTATTTCTGTGCGGATCTCCAATTATCCCACTGTGAATGGAAATGGGCTGTGCTCAACCTTCTACCCCTTGTCAGGACACTTTCTTCATTTTCTCTCCTGTAAATACAAGCGTCACAGCTTCCCTAGCCAAGAGACCATCCACACATACTGCTTTTAAAGTTGATAAAAGCTCAGCCAGGTGACAATGATGCACAAACTTTGTCCAAATTTACACAAATTAAAAGGTTTCTTCTAAATCTGGTTTAAAAACAGGGTGAGTTTCTTAAGGTTATTTCAGCCTGGAGTCTGGTTGTGATGTCACCAGCTAAACTTTTATCACAATGAAATCTTAACATCAGTTTAGGTTTATACCAGACTGAGGCAAGGATTCAGATATCCATAATTCGAGTTTTTTTCGAAAGGCTAAAGGATTTCTTCTCAGGTCACAAGCTCAATAAGTAGTCATTTTAATAACCTTGGGTGGAATTTTCCCAGCCTCTGAATGACATGAACAATGATGAAAATGTTGGCAGAATATTGCGTAAAGAAATTAGATTCTCAATATTAAGGAAAGAAAGCCTAATTTTCATCTTTGAAAAGTTGTTTCATTTCTAATATTCCCACAGAGTTCTAATGGAAAAGATAAATGGTGTAATTTTATGCATTTTAAAAAAGTAAATGGATGGATGGTGCAGGGGTGAGGATTCCAGTTTGAAAACAATCCTTTTGTTATTAATGAGTTTGTGCCTTATTTATATTTGAATGATAGTCTATAACTATGTTAGAAATTACTAACTTGTTTTATTGTATCATTACAATTTGTCACTTGAGCCATGATGATGTTTCAAGAAAATGATTGTCTACTAAATACCATAGAACTTGAAATAAAATAATTAGGTTAGGTTAGGCTGGTGTCAAATCAGTGAAACAGTGATTGCCCACTGTAACTGAGCAAATCTTAATCAGTAAACTTGCAGAAGAAGTGAAACAGAACCAGTTTATACCTTAAGGGGCATGAGTTCAATATGTTAAAGCAGCCATGGTCAGCTTAAGGTTAAAAGACACAGTCAAACTAAGTGAATGAAAACTAAATTGTCAGTAAAAGCATAGGTATTGAAGAATGAAAAGATGATAAAGAACAGTAAAGGACATCAAGACAAAAAGCTACCCAAAAAATTTTGAAAAAGAAAATTACAAGGGATGTCAAAAGCCTTTTGCAATCACATTAAGAATCATCAGAAGCAATGTGGCCTACTTAGTACCGAAGGATAACTCTCTTCTCAATGAAAATAAAGAAAGAGCTGAAATGTAGAGCAGTTAATTTGTGTCAGCATCTACGTAAGTGGAAGAGTTCAGCATGTGCAAAATCCATAGAAACTGATGAATGCTTCTGGGTAAGGGAGTCAAAAAATTAAAATAAGCAAGAAAATAAGAACAATGTTGTCATGCTTGGAATGCCTATAACAGTGTTAAAACATATCGAAATATGTAAATTCAACACAGTATAAAAAAAGTAAACAGGCTTGTAAGGATGTCTGTTGTAATGTTATTGAAACTTCTCAAAGTTAACATCAACCTGACTCAACACTCAGGTATATGTTGATGTGTCTGGGATGCTCACTATTGTGTTATAATCTGTTCCAGAAATGCCCATCTCCATTCTACCATAGAATTTCAAGTTACATCCTTAAAAGACGTGTTGGTTTACATTCCACTTAACCCCTGAAAAGGGTCATAAACAGTCAGCTATCTGCAATGCCAGCTTTTATCTCAAGCATGACTGCTTTTCCTTCCTAAGAAGGATTGGTCACATGACTCACAGTATTAAATCTGTCGGTTGTTTTGATTGTAGGATTTTGAAGTAGCAGACCATTAATGGCTCAGCACTGCTTCGGACAGCATTGAATAACTATCAACACCCCTTAACTTCAGGCCTGTAAAAAGTAGCCAAGAACCTGCGTATGTGTTGTCTATAAATAACAATTTATTTCATTGAAATAATGAAACAGATGTTGCACTTCACTAAAGCCTCCTCAGAAAGTGTTAAAAAAGGTATTTAAGGAGACAAAAACAAAACTGTCTATAACTGCTCACTTGCTGCTAACTAATCCATATGTAAGAAATCCAGACTGCTAACACCCATTTTGGATTTTTGGACTCCATCTTTAAAACAAAGACATTGTTTTATTTGTAAACCTCATTTTAATTTATTCTTAAGTTATTACCATTTGAATAATCTCTTTATCTTTTCCAATTCTATCTCTCTATAGGCGTATGCTTGAATATGACGTTGAGAAACATTCTTCTCTTGCTGCTCCTATCTAAGAGTGTATGAAATAAATTCTACTTCTGTTTCTTAGGTTCATTACAGAGTTGTGGTTCTTAAAACATGACTACCCATAAACAGTGAGAGTAAAGAAAATATGACTTCACTGCTTAAAGGAAGGAAAAAAATTAAGTAGCAATCAGTTTATGGAGAGATGGCGAGAAAGAGAGTCAGTTGCTTAAAACATTTGTGATAGTTTCTGTTCAGACTGCAGGAGTGAGGATGTTGCAGATGGAATTTTACATTGTTCCAAGAATTTTCCGGTGTAAAGGAACATAAAATTTAGGAGTAGGAGTAGACCATTCTACTCTTTAAGCCTTCATTTTTGAGGTAAAAACTTCAAAAACTTCATCTTTCTGACTGTTGAAAATCTATCTATCTCAATCTCAAATGATCCAACCTGTACTGTTTACTGGAAAGGAGAGGTCCACAGTCGAATGACCCTCTGAGAGAATTAAAAACTTCTCATTTCCATCTTACAAGGGAGACCTCTCACTCTTCAGGAGAAAGTGAGGACTGCAGATGCTGGAGATCAGAGTCAATAAGGAAAAGAGGGGCTTCTGCCCGAAACGTCCATTCTCCTGCTCCTTGGATGCTACCTGACCTGCTGTGCTTTTCCAGCACCACACTCTCGACTCTCATTCTTAAACCATACCTCCCGTTGCTAGCCTTTCCCACAAGAGTAAGCACCCTCATGATATAGTCTTTGTCAATTCCCTCAGGATCTTTATATTCCAATGAGATGACTTCTCACTCTTCTAAACTCCAATGGATATTGGCTTAATATGTTCAAGCAAACTCTGCTTCTCTCTCCATAGCTGCTGCTACACCAGCTGAGTTTCTCCAGCATTCTATGTATTTGTTTCAAAGTTAAATCTTTGTATTATGTGCTTTGCTATTCTAGTTGATCAGAGAAAATCAACAGAGATTTATAAATGATACCTCATATTTGAGTGATTTTTTTGAATAAGTGATTTGAATAGTAGACAGGGAAGCATCTTTGGATGTTATTTATATGAATTAGAGATGCCGGTGTTGTACTGGGGTGTACAAAGTTAAAAATCACACAACACCAGGTTATAGTCTGACTGGTTTACAAGGGAACCTCGATTATCTGAAAGTGATGGGCAGGCACTATTTCATTTGGATAATCGATTATTTGGTTAACCGATTAAATGCTTTTCTCTGTGGCTCGGAGTTTTTAAAGTCGGCTCCTCGTTCAGGAGAGTGCAACAGCACACAGTGCGTGAGACCCCAACCCAAAACTGCCCCGCCCCAGTCTGACACCACCATCGCCCCAACACTGCCCCGCCCCCAACACCACCCCCAACGCCATCTGGCACCGGCCCCGCCTCCAACCCCAAGCAACACCTCTCCTCCACTCCCAACCGTGTGCCCTCCCAGCCCCCAACCCCATGCAACACCTCCCTCCCCACTCCCAGTACCTCTACCAGCCCCCAACTCTGTGACCTCGCCCCAACACCTCCCGCCTCCTCCAACACCTCCCCCCACCCCCAACACCGCCCAACATTGCCCTGCCCCCAAACACTGCCCCCTGCCCCCAATCCCGTGCAACATCTCCTCCCACCGCCAAACCTGCCCAACACACCCCCACCAAAAGACCCCATCCAACACCGCCGTCTGCCCAACGCTCAACCCTGTACACACCCGCCCCTTCTCTGGGGCAGCTGGACTGGACACCAACAACAAGATTACTGCTGCTACCTTTGTGGGGTAAGTTTCCAAATAACACATACATACACACAGTCACACGCACAACTTTTTACTGCAACTCTTTGACAGGTTCCACGTTTGCTTTGTACAGAGCAATGTTGGAGAGATTATCTGGCGAACAGGGTTTAAGGTACACCCCTGTGTAGAATTCCAGGAAAAGCGTGGGGAGAGAGAGAAGGTGGGCAGTCAGTCATTTGGAGACAGTGCCTGTTGAATCACTGTAAACAAAAGACGCGATCAGCGTTGGAAACACACCTTTGATGTAATGTTTCCATCAGGACCTCAGGATCTGCTTCGGATAATCTGATTTTTGGATAATTGATATTCGGATAATCGAGTTTCCTCTGTAATTGGAAGCATTAGCTTTCATTGTGCTGCTCCTTCATTGAGTGGTTTTGGACAACCACCTGATGAAGGAGCAGCGCTCTGAAAGCTAGTGCTTCCAGATAAACCTGTTGGACTATAATCTGGTGTTGTGTGATTTTTAACTATTTATATGTAGGTATCTAATAATGCTCCAATAACAGACAGTCAGTTAAAATTGAAGCCCATGAATTTGAAGACAAATTGTTGATCTGATTAGGAAATCAGTTGAGGGACAGATGCAGAAATTAGGGATAATGAACAGAAGCTCTGATTAGTAGAGTGTGATAGTGGTGTCCTGCATGGATCTGTTTTAGCACCTGAACTATTCACTTTATCTAGGTAGCATGTTAACCAGAATAGATGGAAGTGTGAATATCAATAAGTTATTGATCGCTTGAGTCAATGGAAAAGCTAGCAAATGGATTTCAATGTAAGCAAACTGGACATCATCCAAAAAAAAACTTTATAGATTTAGGTATCTGCCACCACTTCAGCCACACATTACTCAATTTTTTAATACTTTATTTTCAGTATTTTTCAAAAGAACAAATTCATCTTCTAAATACTAAAGGAACCAATAGATATTCAACGAGACTTGTGAGTACATAGATCATTAAATGTCATAGACAGGTAATGAACATAATGAGAAAAAGACCAATGGAATTATGACCTATGTATCTGAACATTAGCATATATATGGGGTAGAAGTTACTTTTTAACTGTACAAGGTCCCAATTTGAAGGTACTGGGGTACTGTGAGCATTTGTGAAAACTAGCCCTTAGGATGGATATATTGACCTTGGAAGGAGTGCAGAATAGATTTATCAGAATATTACACAGGCTATAGAGTTTAATTCCCAAGGAAAAAACAAAACTAATTGAAACTGCATTCAATGGAATTTAAAAACTTAAAGGAGAATTTGTTCAGTTTTCATTCCATTAAAGGGATCAGACAGGTTAGATTGGGAGAAACTATCTCCATAACTGGGAAATCTGGGCCAAGGGAACATTATCAAAAAATTGAAGCCAAACATTTCAGGAGGACAATCAGGAAGTAACTCTGAGTGAAGAGTGATAAATTTTGGAATTCTCCTTTGCAGACTGCAATTGATGCAATTTCAGTTTTCAATTTTAAAACTGAGGTCAATGGATTATTGCTAACTAAACGTGTTAGGGAATGTGGGGCAAAGGCAAGTACATAGCTGTAGAGCACGGGAGCCATGGTTTACGAAGGAAGTGGAATTTCTGGTCAAGAGGAAGAAGAAGGCTTATGTTAGGTTGAGATGTGAAGGCTCACTTAGGGCGTTTGAGGGTTACAAGGTAGCCAGGAAAGACCTAAAGAGAGAGCTCAGAAGAGCCAGGAGTAGACATGAGAAGTTGTTGGAGAATAGGATCAGGATATATCCTAAGGCTTTCTATAGGTATTTAAGAAATAAAAGAATGACGAGAGTAAGATTAGGGCCAATTAAGGATAGTAGTGGGAAGTTGTTGTGGAGTCAGAGGAGATAGGGGAAGCACTTAATGAATATTTTTCAACAGTATTCACTCCAAAAAATGACAATGTTGTCGAGGAGATTACTGATATACAGGCTACTAGACGAGGTATGATTGAGGTTCACAAGGAAAAGGCATTAGAAATCCTGCAGAGTGTGAAAACAGATAAGTCCTCTGGGCTGGATGGGATTTATTCTAGGATCCTCTGGGAAGCCAGGGAGGATATTGCCGAGCCTTTGGAATTGATCCTTAAATCGTCATTGTGTACAGGAATAGTGCCAGAAGACTGGAGGATAGCAAATGTGGTTCCCATTTTCAAGAAGGGGAGTAGAGACAACCCTGGTAATTATAGACCAGTGAGCCTTACTTCAGTTGTTGGTAAAGTGTTGGAAAATGTTATAAGAGATAGGATTTATAATCATCTAGAAAAGAATAATTTGATTAGGGGTAGTCAGCACGGTTTTGTGAAGGTGCCTCATAAACCTTATTGAGTTCTTTGAGAAGGTGACCAAACATGTAGATGAGAGTAAGCTGGTTGATGTGGTGTATATGGATTTCAGCAAGGTGTTCGATAAGGTTCACCACAGAAGGCTATTGTACAAAATGTGGGAGAATGGGATTGTGGGATATATAGCAGTTTGGATCAGTAATTGGCTTGCTGAAAGAAGACAGAGGGTGGTGGTTGATGGGAAATGTTCATCCTGGAGTCCAGTCACCAGTGGTGTACCACAAAGGTCGGAGTTGGGTTCACTGCTGTTCATCATTTTTATAAACGACGTGGATGAGGGGTAGAAGGGTGGGTTAGTAAATTTGCAGATGACATTGAGGTTAGTCGAGTTGTGGATAGTGGTGAAGGATGTCGTAGGTTACAGAAAGACATAGATAAGCTGCGGAGCTGGGCTGAGAGGTGGCAAATGGAGTTTAATGTGGACAAGTGTGAGGTGATTTACTTTGGTCGGAGTAACCGGAATGCAAAGTACTGGGCTAATGGTAAGATTCTTGGTAGTGTAGATGAGCAGAGAGACCTCAGTGTCCAGGTACACAGATCCTTGAAAGTTGCCATCCAGGTTGGCAGGGTTGTTAAGAAGGCATAGATTGTGTTAACTTTTATTGACAGAGTTTTGGAACAATGAGATCATGCTGCAGCTATACAAAACTCTGATGCGGCTGCACTTGGAGCACTGTGTACAGTTCTGGTCACCGCCTTATTAGAATGATGTGGAAGCTTTGGAAAGGGTGCAGAGGAGATTTACTAGGATGCTGCTTGGTATGGAGGGAAGGTGTTATGAGGAAAGGCTGAGGGACTTGAAACTGTTTCCATTGGAGAGAAGAAGATTGAGAGGTGACTTAATAGTGACATATAAGATAATCTGAGGGTTAGATAGGGTGGACAGGGAGAGCCTTTTTCCAAGTATGGTGACGGCGAGCACGAGGGGGCATAGCTTTATATTGAGGGGTGATAGATATAGGACAGATGTCAGAGGTAGTTTCTTAACTCAGAGAGTAGTAAGGATATGGAATGCTTTACCTGCAACGGTAGTAGATTCACCAACTTTAAGTACATTTAAGTCATCATTGGACAAGCATAAAGACGTACATGGAATAGTGGAGGTGGGATGGGCTTCAGGTTGATATGACAGATTGGTGCAACATCGAGGGCCGAAGGGCCTGTACTGTGCTGTAATGTTCTGTGTTCTATGTTCTATAGCGTTGGATTGTAAACCACTTTACTGTTAAATAGTAGATTAAATGGTTTACTTCTATTTTTATGTTCCTGTCTTCCTCAGGTGGATTACCGGACTGGGAACATTTATGCCCTCATTCAGATTCTTGGGTTTCGACTGCTGGCTATCGCCACACAGCTGCTTACTGTCCTGCCTTTGCAGAATTTATCTGAGGAGGAATTAGGATCAGTGGATGCAGTGAACAGTAGTCGTCCTGTCCACCACCAGATTGTCATTGTGGCATCAGAGAAGGGTGGAACTTGCTTTCTGCGTGGCTGAACCCTCACTCATTGCTTTTCTAGGTAGACTCTCTTCAACCAGTTTGAACAAATTTAGGCCTCCTGCTGAAGCATTCAGACATTAAGAAGCCCACTCAACTGACAATGCATAGCTATCAAGCAAATCAGTAGACAGCACATGGTTAATATGGTATTTTCATTACTAGCAAATGACACATTATAATAACCCAGCCCATCTTACACTGAGGATTAATGGGAATTGGATTGATAAGAAAATCTTGAGGACAATGAATTGGAATCCACATATGAAACAGGAATCCCAGCAAATTATTGTGACCAAAGTTCCTTGTGAGTACATTTATACTGACTCCTAATTAAAGAGTAGTATTGATTATACATGAAGGAGGAACCACTGACTCCTCATGAAAAAAAATCTAAGTATGACTTCAATGGAGCAAAAATATTGGTGAATGGACAGCACATTTTGATGCAAATTATTATGAGAAAGTGAGAACAATGTAATAATCTGGATGATCAGCCATGGCCATATTAAATGGCAGAGCAAGCTCAAATGGCTGAATTACCCATGTCTGAGCCTATTTTCTGTGTTTCAATTGCATAGGGCTAAGGCAAGAAGGATAAACATGCAAAAGATATGGATAAAAGCTTATGGGTAAAATTTTAATTGTATTGTTTCTTTGGTTTACTTGGATTAAATGAACCAATGTTATAGAAAGGGAAGAGAGGCAACACGTGTTCACCCTCCTCATTTAGGCAAAATGAGTGATCATGGAATTAAACTAATCAGTGTTTTATTGCCCCATGGATCAATAATGTCAGGGCACTCTTCATTAGGCATGAAATTCAAACATATACCTGGCTAATTTAGTCAAGAGAAGAGAAGTCAATACTCACCATAAGCATGGTAAATGCGAGCTCTCGTGCCTGCACAGAGTTGAAGAAGTTTTTCTATGAAGTCTCGACCACACCATTTCTTCACATCATGGTCTTCTTCAGCCTTTATGGAGTTTGTAAAGAAAGACAATGTCAGGCCAATTGCCAGGATGGACACTAGACATTTCATTGCAGCTTTCAAGTGATCAGCTTCAACCTCTTTGAGTCTGTTCAGGATCCTAGAGCCAATTGCCCCACTCACTCTCTAATGATACTCCTACACAAATGGAACCTGCCTTTATTGATTGATGTAAATATATTTTCTGGTCTCAAGCTCCTACTTGACTAGATACTTCTAATATCTTATTTCCTCTGCCCTTGACTTCTTTATTTATCTGATACTCCCTCCTCTTATGGTATAATTTCCTTACTCTGATTGATCATCACGTTTTACATTAACTTTTGTCCCTTTTCTGAATGAGTTTTGAAATTTGTCCAAGAATTTTAATCCACAATGTCCTAACTTAATAAGAACAACATTTTGATAAATGCCTCATGATCATGTTTTGTGGGTCCATGTTCCTTGCTGTCCTCTAGCTGGACACATCAATTATGCATGAAGGTTTTGTTTTCTGGGCATTGGATTTAATCAAATCGCCATACACAAAATGAGTATGACATTCTTCAATGCATCAACTTCAATTAAAAGATGTGATTTTTTTTCAGTTTTCCCATGTTATCATATTGCTGTGTAGCAAAACTGGTGTGATTTATTCAGATTGCAAGTGTGGACAAAGTTTACAGAGTGCCTGGGTTGTTCACATCTGCCCCTCTCAACCTCACCAGGTAGATCTAAGGGGATGCAGAGCATCATAGTGCGAGCTTGGCTGCAGAAAATGCAGGATTATTTAGGCATTGGTCTCCACTTTTTTTTATTAGGTTTAGGCTTGTCAACTTCATCTGTTCTATGCAGCTATTTGCCATTGCTGGGAATTACTGACACACTGAATGCCTGGAGGCCAAAATCTCCCCAAGATCCTCTGAAGCTTTACCATGGATAATGAGGAAACCCCACATGTAAACACAGTTTGGGGATGGAGAATCTATGCATTCTCAGGGAGACACTTCCCCATATAACTCTCTGCTTCATGTCAGGTAAGCAGTGGTGTAGGTGGGAAATAAAAAGCAAGTCGGCACAGCGACTTTAAGAAACTAGCTGTCTTTAATCACACTCTGGGCACGTCAAAGCAACCTGTTGGATACACAATGTAGGAAACAATAATTGCAAACTTAATTCAGGTAGCATAATAAATGGCTGTTGTGGACTATCTCTTACAGAAGGAAGGATCGGCATTCCCACTGGTTAGCCACTGGCCACTAGAAGCTAGACCCTGAACAATTAAAGTGCTGATCCATTGATGTCTAACTTCTTCGTGGGAAGCTTGCAGCTTAGAGCCTTTTACAGCAAATCACTTACACTGCATCAGGCAGGCAAACAAATGAAAAGGTTGAAAGTACCATTTATACCAAACTGGAACATCAGGACAATGGTGGGGACTGACAGATAAACTTATAGCTGGTTGGCCATGGCCATAAAACAGCTGTGATTAATATGGAGATTGATAAGTTCACTAATGACATAAGAAACAGTGAGGTCTGCAGACACAGGGGATCAGAGTTGAGAGTGTGTTGCTGGAAAAGCACAGCAGATGAGGCAGCATTAGCTTCTCTCCAGGAGACAAGACTCACTAAAAGTAAATCACCAAAAGAAAAACACTAAATTGTCACTTGGCACAAGCTGAGTTTCGAGGAAATGCATGATTACTCTTTATTGTAAGGGTCTCATGCACTTGATGGTGAAACCTGCAGCAAGTGATTTAGAAAGTCTTTTTTCTATTCTAGAAAATTAAAAGGGTCCATTTAATCTCACATATATCTACATTTGTACACTGTGCTAGAGAAGCAAAGTATTCATACTATAGTACCCTGACGCTGAAATCAGTAAAAAAAAAGATTGGATATGAACCTTGAGGGATATGGCCTACTTGCCGCAGACATTATAGCACAAGAAAGATAAGTGAAAATGGAAAGAGATAACTCGATTTTCATAGAATCAGCAAATTGTTCTGATATAGAAAGAGGTCAATCGATGGGGCTGCATCGATTCTATTCCTTAGAGCCTTCTTTTCCCTATATCCCTGTACACCATTTTTATCCAAATGACCACCAATGCCTTCTTGACACCTGAACTGAGTCTGCCTCCATCACATTTCCAGGCAGTGCATTCCATACCCTAACTGCTTTCTGTGTGAAAAAAGTTTCTCTCGTGCTTTGTTTACAAATCACTTTAATTTTATACCCTCTTATTCTTCCTCATTTTATGCACGGGAACAACTTCTGCCTATTGATTCAATCAAGCCTGCTTATGATTTTGAAAACTTATGTCAAATTTTCTTTCAGCCTATTGTTTCTGAGGACAATAGTTTCAACTTCTTCCATTTATCCTTACAACTGAAGTTTCTCATTCCTGATGCCATTATTGTGAACCACGTCCACACTCTTGTCAATGCTTTCACATCTTTCTTATGTTAAAGGATATTTCCCAAGATCCCAGATGACCATAGCACAACTCTCGTTCATTAGAGAGACAGCTGATGATGAGGTTAACCTGAGGGTCTCCACACCTCAGGCAAGGGGCAAGATTGAGAAAGTGGAATCTTCATGGTGACTTCAGTTAACATCGGAATTGAACCCACATCATTGGCATCATTCACCAAACAATTAAGCTAATAGCAACCATGACTGTACACAATCATCCAGCGTCATGGGCATGATGCAACACTGGAATGTTAATGTACTATCTGCTTAAATAAAGAGCGAGTAATTCCTTAATTTATTAAAAATGCAATCATCAGCATTCATATGCAGACATTGAATGTGAAATCGGACAAACTTTCAATGAATAAGGTGGAATACTGCACACTCAAAGTATACAAACAAGGCCAGAATTAAATTGCAGGGGGTCCACCCCCAAGTTCATGTTAACTGGAGCTACAAAGTAGCTGAGGAAGCCCCTATATAACCTAATTTATCTAAAAGCACAGTGTATATCAATTGAAAATTAAGACACAACGATACAGTAAATACATGAGAAATATACTTATTATTCAATTTGTTCACACCATGCAATGACTTTACTTTGCACCTAGTCAAAAGTTGAAAACATTTGGGAGTTAGGTCTGGAAAGCTTCCATAATCCTTTTCTGCTTACAGGTCATTCTGCTACAACTCGACAGTTGTGTTCCTCTGTAACCTCATGCTATAGAAAATTGCATTATGGAAAACTGCTATAGAAAATCACGCTGTAGAAGATTTCTAATAAAAATTGCTATAACCATACAGCAGAAAGTTTATGTTTATCTAATACAATGTCCGTCATTCATCAATTGCGTTACAGCCAATTCACACTGACGAAACACGTATTGTAGTTGAACAACTTATAAGTGTACTTTCTTCTGATGTCAACGTATTCAAACAAGTTTTCAGGGTTTTTATGCTGCAGTGTGTGAAATCCTACCACAACTCCACAGACTTTGTGGCTTCTGCTCGAGAAACTGGAAGGTGAGCAGGTGCATATTCAGCAGACTCTTCAGGGTCACCAGAATGATAGTCTCCCTTATCATCTGTTGATACAATCTGTCCACTTTCCCTTTCCATGTCTCAAAAATGCTGGAGGTCATCAGATTATTTTGTTAGCCCCATAAAGTGTTGTTAAAATATCTCTTGATGCATCCTTGTTCAGCATGCAGTTGTGTCCATTTTGCAACCACTGCTGCAGACTAAAGTGCTATCATGGCCGAACTCCAATTCGATTGGTTGCCTCATCATATTATAAGTGTGCTTGAGTTTGGCTATTCTAGAGTTACCGGACATGAATGCCTGCTTATCATGGGCATCCTTCTATTTTGCAAGTGGGAATGGCTGACATCTGTGAATTGGAATTTCAGCTTTTCCAAATTTGACTCATTGGAGTTTCACTGTGGAATGGAAAGAATCTTGACTGGTTTGATGCTAACAACAATATGACTGAACTTGTCATTGAAACTACATGGTTTGCTCTCGTTAATTACAAGGATTATTAAAGTGAGAAGTTTCTGAATGGACTAAGAGGTATTTGATACAAAAATCCAAATGGTGGTTAGATGCTACACCAGCAACCATTAGGTACATTTCTAATTGACACCGAAGTGTCTTTTGACACAGGCTGTATTAGAAGCATGTATTGATGTGGCAAAAAAAATCAAGAGGTCTATCATCAAAGAAAACAGTCACATTGAAAACAAACGCACAGGACACCATCACTGACTGGAATGAATAACTGGAGAGATGAGGACAGCACTGGACATCACAGAAAGTTCAGCTCTCATGGCAGAGCTAGCTATCGACTGCATATTGCAGGGGTTTAGCAAAGTTATTAACTCACTTGATGTTGGCAAAGCTCCAGAACATGATTCAATACAATCTGAACTCATCAGCATGGACAGCAAGCAATGTAGTGGCATCTAGAAATGTCCCTGTCTCTCCTGGAGGAAGGGGACAGTTTGGAAAGTTGTGACCACAAGGATTATGATTACTAGAACAATTATAACCATCTAAGTTTCTCTCTTGAAAAGCCTGTGGAAAGAATATATGTGCATGTTGCCCTTAACAGATTGAAGATCCTGACTGGAGATGCCTAACCAAAACCCAAAATGGTTCTAGAACCAAAGCATACATGATTATCATAGTCTTTTTGGTCGGACAGCAGCAAATGAACTCCAGTTAAAAAGGAGACTGCTATATGCTGCTTTCATCAATTTCATCCAAGTATTTGACCACGTGAAGAGAGGCAGCATATTTAATTAGCTGAGAGAATTAGCTGCTCATTTAAGTTGCTCACTGTGATCACCTCTCTCCATAGCAAGATCATGGGTAAGTTCAGCTATGGGACAAATCAGAAACCTTTCAGAACAGTAGTGATTGGTCTGTAGCAGAGTTACTTTTTAGTGTATTCTTCTCTTTCTGACTATTATTAGTTTTCAGTTTTATAGAGGTAGTCTATTTGCATGCCAGAACTGAGGGAAAGCCTGTCATTCTTTCCTGTCTAATCTCAGAGATAAAAGTGTATCGCGTTCTCATGTAGACGTTCTTCTGTGACAAGGATGCCACAATAAAATTCCATACCAAGGAGCACCTTTAGAATCAGATGGGCAGACTGTAAACATTTTGATTTGACCATCAACATCAAAAAGACGTCTGAGTCCAGTTGCCACACCATCATCAATCATCACTGATCATGTCACATTGGAGGTTGTTGATTGTTTTGCATAACTAAGCTCCTCAGTAGTCAGCAATTTGTCATCAACAATCAATGTTTGCATTCCAAAAGGTGCAGCAACAACATGACAGATAGAACCAACTCTGGATCTATCTGTGTTTCAGTGACTTTTTCTACAGCTGTCCACATACAAACAAAGGAAGTAGAACTAGGAATAGGCCTGTTGGCCCCTCAAGCATGTCTCACCACACATTAAGATCATGGCTGTTCTGATTACTCCATATTCCTGTATATAATTTCACCCCCTTATTTAACAAGAATCTAGATACCCCTTCCTTAAAAACAGTCAAAGACTCTGCTTTCACCATTTTTTTAGGCAAAAGAGTTCTGAAGTCTATGTGAGAAAAAAAGAAACACCAAATTTGGTTTGTAATTCGGCTCGATTTTATTAAAATAGAACTCACTATTAAAAACACCATGGGACCATATCCAAAATTCCCATAATATTTTCTCTATATCTTCCTCTATCCATCTGAGGATGGATATTTCCAGTCTGTGTTATTTTTCTGTAATGGAGAAAAAAGCCAATTCATTTATCTCTATTTGTACTATTAATTTGTCTAACATTTAATAAATTAATGCCCATTTAGATAATCCTTAATTATTTTAACTACTATTCCTTTCATGGAGCTTATTTACTGTTGAACTATAACCATCAAACTCTCTGACTTCTCCTGTCCCACGCTGCTTCTTTTTCCTAGAGTTCTCTGTCCAAAGGCAGTTCCAACCCATAACATCTCCACGACAGAAAGAACAAGGTAGCAAGTCCTGAAAGACTCAAACAATGTGCTGTTAGCTTCAAATTGTTCCACACTAGCCATCTAGCTAATTGAGCCCCAACCCCAAAAGAGGCTGAATTAATGTGATAACATACGCTTCTTTTTGCACGCTATAGCCTGGACCTATGGATAGTGATGGTAGAGACACTAATCTTCTTTCCTTCACATGGTTGACCAGGAGACTCACTTCTATGCTGCTTGTCTTTGCTTAATTGGAAGGATTTAGAAGTTGATACACAACCCATTTGGCCATGTGAAAAATGCACCTTCCTCAGTCATCCAGCTCTGAGTTGGACTTGAACTCCTAGCTATTGGTTGAGAAGCAGGGATGCCACCCAGTGTACCACCACCCATACTGCTTTTCTTTACTCAAAATACTACATTGCTCTGTTGTTTCAAATAATCTCTTCAAATTTTCAAATATCACTTTACCTTGTCCCTTCCAACTCTTCTAGTCTAATGATCTCCATTGTGGTCTTATCCAGGAACATGCAAACATCATAAATGAGAGCTGGAGCAGAGGATTTGGCACTCTGAAACTCCTTCCCCATTCAAAAAAAGTCATGGCTGATGTTCCATCTCAACTTAACTTCTAAAACTGTACGTTATCCTTTAAAACCCTTAATATTCAAAATATTATTGATGCGTCTCCATGAACATTAAAAAATCACTTGCAGCTCTCTGGAATAGAAAACTCTAATTCATAACCTTCTGAGTGAAGAAATATTTGCCAGTGTAAACAACCTTATTCTGAGATTGAGACCATATTCCTGTATTTCTTGATGAGGGTTGACATTTTCCCAAGGGTGGCACAGTGATTTAGTGGTTAGCACTACTGCCTCACAGCACCAGGGGCCCAGGTTTGATTGCTGCCTCGAACGACTGTCTGCGTGGAGTTTGCACATTCTTCCTGTGTGTATATGGGTTTTCTCCCACAGTCCAAAGATATGCAGAGCAGGTGAATTGGCCATGCTAAATTACCCACACTGTTGGGTGCATTAGTCAGAGGCAGGGAAGGGGAATGGGTCTGGGTGGGTTACTCTTCAGAGGGTCAGTGTGGAATTGTTGGGCCAAATGGCCTGTTTCCATACTGTAGGGAATCTAATCTAATCCCCACCCTGTCTAGTTCTGTAAGTATTTTTGACAATAAAAACAGAAAATACTGGAAAAAGTCAGCCAGTCTGGCAGCACCTGCTATCTTTCAAGTCTGGTATGCCTTTTACATTTCATTGAATTTTCTACCATTCTTCTAAACGACAAGGAATACAGGCAAGGCCTATCTCTTGTCCCTCATTCTAAATCAGTCCAGTAAACTTCGGCTATATTCCCCCATAGGCAAGCATGTCCTTCCTTAGTAATGAGACAAAAATATTCCACAATAAAATATTGCTAGGACAAAAAGGAAGATGCTTTCGAGACCTTGAAGCAACTCAAAATTTATCAAATAAGGAGTGCTGCTTCATCTAACAATAACCTGGGATTTTTACTGAGAAGAAACGATAGATTAGTTGGCAGAGTGGAAGGGAATAGATTGCGTGTGCAGATTCTAGAGTCAGGTATAGTTCAATAGCTGTTGAACAATAAAGGACGTTACAGCAAACATTATCAGTTGGGAGACAGTTTTGTTTGTTAATGTTTAAAAGCTGATTTTCAGGAGCAAAGTGTTTTGTTCTGTGTGACCTGATTCCCCACGGTTTATTTCATGGTTCAGAGATGATGATGGGAGGATGTGCTTGTGGTAATGGATCAGCTACTTTTCAGAGAACTGTTTGTCTTCAGTGCTTGCAAATGGCTCCAGCAAGGTTCCAGGTGGATAAGACTCATTTCTCCTGACCCCTTATGCCCTTCCTCTCATTTCCTCTTCTGAACATTCCCTCTCATCGCACTACTGCTGTGCAACATGCCCACAATAAATTACTCGAGGAGAGCATCTGTAGATAGTCTGAGTATAACTGGGTTCTGATAGCTGGCAATGTTTAGATGGATAACCATCTAAATGACAACCATTAGAATGATTAAGAAATCATAATAGCAGCAGGTGCAAAAATTGTCATGATACAGTAAAACATACGTAACAATTCAGGCAATCTTTAAAATAGAATAGAATTTAAAATGTGAAAAACTTGAATATAAACATAAATATAACATTTTGCAAGACGTGGCTCCCCTGAATTTAAAGAATAGTAATAAAAATGCTCTATTGCACTCTGGAGTCTATGAACATATGTTGCCAATTTGAGTTTACCAAATGCCTAATTTTTGCATATATGTTATTAATAAATATTTTAAGATGAGGAATTTGATTGTCCAGTTATTGTATTGCCAAAATTTTCCATGATGCGGCCATCATCAGCAGATTAGTGCTCCATTAAAATATCTTCCAATCTCAGTGATGCTTTATACTTCTTACTGGTTATTTTGATCCAGCTGTTCCAGAAATATGGAGTGTAGAGACCAATGGGACACTTTGTCACAAAGCTGGAGAGTTTGGGGATTTGGGAGCAGAAGACATAATAAGCCCTTTTTTTTGTGACATTAGTTATGTCATGAGTATGGCAAAGGGGCAGCATGGTGGTTCAGTGCTTAGCACTGCTGCCTCACAGTACCAGGGACCTGGGTTTGATTCCAGCCTCAGGCGACTGTTAGTGTGGAGGTTGCACATTCTTCCTGTGTCTGCATGGGTTTCCTCCCACAGTTCAAAGATGTGCAGGTTAGGTGAATTGGTTGTGCAAAATTGCCCATAGTGTTAGGTGCATCAGTAAGGAGTAAATATAAGGAAATGGATCTGGGTGGGCTACTCTTCGGATGGTCAGTGTGGACTTGTTGGACCGAAGGACCAGTTCCCTCACTGTAAGGATTCTAATTCTAGCTATTATATGGTAAATTTTATGATGTAGTGTGAATGCTATTGAATGGGTTGGTGGAGTAGTACCTTATTTAGTTAACAATTGCAAGTCTCTGGAACAAAGCAATTGCATCCTCAGTTGTTGGGTTCAGCATGATTTGCTTGCCTGTTTCTCCAAAGAGGGGCACTTCTTGCTCATGTGCAGCATTCATCAATCCTCGTTGTCAGCACCTTCCAAACTCATGAGCCCCACCACTCAGATAGACCATGGCAGCAGCTTCATGTGACCACCATGTCCTTTCCAAACCTTTCTCCATCCTGATTTGGAAATATGTCATTATTTCTTCAATGCGTTTGTGTCAAAATCCTGAAATCTCTCCTTAATGGCTTTGTGCTGTCTACCACAATCAACTACAGTGGTTCAAAAAGGCAACTCACCATGATCATCTCAAGGGCAGTAAATGCTGGCATGATGCTAGGGTCTGGCAATGGAGGAGTCCAAGGACCTACATGTCCTTGGTGGAGTGAGAGGGGGAGTTGAAGTGTTGAGCCACGGGGTGGTTGGATTGGTTGGTCCGGGTGTCCCAGAGGTGTTCTCTGAAACGTTCCGCAAGTAGGCGGCCTGTCTCCCCAATATAGAGGAGGCCACATTGGGTGCAGCGGATGCAGTAAATGATGTGTGTGGAGGTGCAGGTGAATTTGTGGCAGATATGGAAGGATCCCTTGGGGACTTGGAGGGAAGTAAGGGGGGAGGTGTGGGCACAAGTTCCTCTCCCACTCCACCAAGGACATGCAGGTCCTTGGACACCTCCATCGCCAGACCATAGCAACATGACGGCTGGAGGAAGAGCGCTTCATCTTCCGCCTAGGAACCCTCCAACCACAAGGGATGAACTCAGATTTCTCCAGTTTCCTCATTCCCCCTCCCCCCACCTTGTCTCAGTCCCAACCCTCTAACTCAGCACCACCTTCCTAACCTACAATCTTCTTCCTGACCTCTCCGCCCCCACCCCTACTCTGGCCTATCACACTCACCTTAACCTCCTTCCACCTATCGCATTTCTAATGTCCCTCCCCCAAGTCCCTCCTCCCTACCTTTTATCTTAGCCTGCTTAGCACACTTTCCTCATTCCTGAAGAAGAGC
Organism: Hemiscyllium ocellatum; assembly: GCF_020745735.1. Classification (NCBI taxonomy): domain Eukaryota; kingdom Metazoa; phylum Chordata; class Chondrichthyes; order Orectolobiformes; family Hemiscylliidae; genus Hemiscyllium; species Hemiscyllium ocellatum. Next base: position 109,359,404 of record NC_083402.1, read on the forward strand.
TCATGCCCGAAACGTCGATTCTCCTGCTCCTTGGATGCTGCCTGACCTGCTGTGCTTTTCCAGCAACACATTCTCAGCTCTGATCTCCAGCATCTGCAGTCCTCACTTTCTCCTATTGGTTGGAGATTGTAGAGCGAGGGGGCATGGTCTAAAAATTATGGCCAGACTGTACAGGAGACATGTTAAGAAGCACTTCTACATGAAGGGTGGTGCATGTTTGAAACTCTCTACCATGAATGGCAGTTGATGCTAGATCAGTTGTTAATTTTAAATCTGAGATGAATAATATTTTGTTCAGTAAAGGCATGAAAGAATATGGCTCGGCCGCATTCAGAATACTATGTACAATTCTGGTCGCCACATTATCAAAAGGATGTGGACCTTTGGAGAGGGTGCAGAGAAGGTTTACAAGGATGTTGCCTGGTATGGAAGGTATTAGCTATGAAGAGAGGTTGAGTAGGTTCGGTTTATTTTCACGAGAAAAAAGGAGATTGAGGGGGGACCTGATTGAGGTTAACAAAATCATGAAGGATATAGACAGGGTGGATAGAGACAAGTTTGTTCCCAGGGTGAAGGAATCAATAATGAGAGGTCATGTTTTCAAGATGAGAGGTGGAAAGTTTAAGGGGGATACACACGGCAAGTACTTCACACAGAGGGTAGTGGGCATTTGAAACATATTGCCAGCATGTTAGATTCATTTAAGATGCATCTGGACAGATGCATGGGTAGGTGGGGAGCAGAGGGATACAAATGCTTAGGAACTGACTAACAGGTCTAGACAGTACATTTGGATCAGCTCAGGTTTGGAGAGCCGAAGGGCCTGTTCCTGGGCTATAAGTTTTCTTTGTTCTCTAATATGGGACAACTGCATGTATATTGAGTCATGATCTCGTTGAATTGCAGAACAAACTTGAGGGGCTGAATGGCCTATTCATGTTCCTATGTTCCAATAAAGAATACTGTCTGTGCCTCTTCATAAGTGCATGAGAGGTTTGCACTGAGACCTCTGTGATGGAAGTTGGCTGCACAGGGGCCTGGCTTGTCTTAAACCAGTTTACCAAATACCTCCCTTGCGTGGTCATTCTACAGGTAGATTTCCACAGGTAGATTCTACTCAGTGAGTTTGCTCCACATAGGACACTAAGAAGGAAGACAAGGCAGAACGTGGGTTGAACAGGTAGCTGTGGATTGGGTGAGTAAGCTATAGCACAATTGATTTCAACCAGCTTGCAGGTTTTCACGTAGGCAGCAGATGTATAAGAAAGTGATCGTCATGATGAAAGGAAGCTGTATTCCAGGAGTTGATGGTTGGTTTTTTGGTTGAGTGGAGTATTCCAGGAATGAATGAATGATTGGTTAAATGGATAGGATGGTGGATAGGTAGATAAGCAGGGCATTAGGTGGGTGTGGTGGCAGGTAGGTGAAGTTGGCAAGTGAAGTCAGGTGCTAAATAGATGGGGGTGGCAGATGTTTAAAGTGGGAGGCAAGTGAGGAGGGTAGCTGAGTTGGGGGACATGAACTGATCAGGGTAGAAGGGATGGCCAGTTGGAGCTAGTCAGCTGGTGTCACATGAGCACTTGTTGGATGGTGGGTAGTCAAGTCTGGTCAAGAAAGATAGTCATGTGGTGAGGGCTAGCATGGTCAGCAGTGGTACTTGGGTTGAGAGGGAGATAATAGGTTTGGTCAGATGAAAGTGGAAGACTGGGGGGCATAGTTGGAGGAATGGGATTGTAGTTGGGTAGTCAGCCAACTCAGTTAGTTGGAGAGTAATGTGTCAGTGAGTCAGTAGGTAGGGTGAGCTCTGTGGGTTTATTTGGGGGTAAGAAAGTTGTTTAAAGTTCGAGTAGGGGAGTGAGTGTGTGGATGGATCATCATAGAAACAGAATCCCTACAGTGTGGAAGCAGACCATTTGGCCCATCAAGTCCACACGAACCCAAGAAGAGACCCACCCCATTACCCTATCTCCGTAGCTCTGTATTTCCCTGACTAATCCACTTTAACCTGCATATTCCTAGACACTATGGGTAATTTAGTGCAACCATACCAGCTAACCTGCACATCTTTGGACTGTGGAAGAAAACCATGGAACCGGGGGGGAAATCCACACAGACATAGGGAGACTGTATAAAGTCCACATAGACAGTTGCCCAAGGCTGAAATCAAACCCAGGACCCTGACACTGTGAGGCAGCAGTGCTAACTACTGTGTAACCCTGCCTGCTATCAGTGTACAGATATCCATGACTAGACTAATAATTCCCTGTATAACATTCAAGCTAAGTATATCAGACTTGACTAAATCCGATACTCTAGCTAAGTGTCGGATATTGTGAAAGGTCACTGGGAGCAAGATAATTTCTTGTCAGTAATTCAAATTTCCCTGGCAATTTGCATATAGTTCAGAATGTTAAGACCTTCCCAATGCAAACTTTATGTGTCCAATGTCTGATAATCTGAACACTGGCTGATTTGAGCCTAAATTTAATATGCAGAATCTTGCCTGTTTTCTTTAATCCTTTCATATATTTACCTTTATGTGGTCTGACAAGGGATAGCAGAAGTGGGATTTGGGTATCAAGAGTTTTCTAGTGAAGTCCAGATGGAACTTTCCTTCTGCTGTGGAACAAGAGAGTAAAGATCGTTTTGTTTGATTTTGTCAGAGTAGCTACAGTGCACATTATCTAAAATCACTGAGTATTTGGGACCAAAAGCATTGTTCACTCGCTTGATATGTATTCAGCAAACACCACATATAGGTCAGTTTGAAATATGTTATGATGATTGAAAGATATAGCATATGTAGTACTTGCTGACTTGAACATTTCATGCACGCGGTAATCCTCTTTGAGGTGACTTTGAATGCAGATTCCTAACAGTTAAATTGTGCTCAGTGAGCAATCTCAAAATCATCTAAGTTGATGGGAAAAAAACAATCAGGAGGGTTGGACATGAAGTACAATTCCAAAGTATTGCTAAATTGCTGATATTTTCTAATCAACTTGCTCCGTGATATTATTACACACTTCTGGTGTTGATGAGTATTGAACCCAGGCCACCAGGTCGAGAGGTAAAGATATTACCACTGCACGAATTGGAGTTTGGGGTCATGTTGCAGCTCAGTTCCACCCATATAGCTTCATTGCCAATCTCCCAGGAGTGTCCTAAGTATAGTTGTGATGCTTTCCCTAACCAAAATTGTTACTCCCTCATCTCTCTTGCCTTCCTTTCTATATCATGGATTCTACACTCTTTTGTTAAATCTTGCTCTTTTGAGACTTTTATTAGTTCTGAATTTGAAATGATTTTCAAAAGCTTTCGATTTCTTTGAATGTTTCTGTTGCTTCTTTGATATGTTCGTGAACAATAACATCATTTTTTATATTCTCAATTATGTACATAGAAACATTTATTTGTTGAGATCCTGACTTAGAATCTGGTTTAGAAACTAATTCTTACCTCAACAATTGTTTTCCCAAGGACATCCATTGTGTCTTCTTATGAACATGGATATGAATATGGGCAAGAATAGGTCATCTGACCCCTCAAGCTTGTGCCACCATTTAATAATATCATGGCTGATATGATTGTTACCCCAAAACCACATTCCTGCCTAACTCTGATGACCATTCATTGCCTTGCTTCACAACAATCTATCCATGTCTAATTTTAAAATATTCAGGGTGTTCTCCCACTACCCTCCCCCCAACTTTGATTCACAATCTTCTGTGAGGAAAACAAGAATTGGCTAACCTCTGTTTCAATAGGTGATCCCTGATTTTTAAACAGTGAGCCCTCACTTTAGATTCTTTGACAAGAAGAAACTTCTGATCCACATCCCACCTATGAAGACCCCTCAAGATCATATGTGTTTCAAAGAAGTCATCTCTTACTTTTTTAAACTTGAATGAATAGCTTGGTCAGGTTTTCCTCATAAGACAACCCACCCATTCCAGATATTGCTTAAACCTTTACTGTTTCAATGCATTTACCATTCTTAAATTAGAAGACCAATATTGTACACAGTACTCAAGATATGGTTTTACGAATGCCTTGTATATCTGAAACATAAAGTCCCTATTGTTGTATTCAATTCACCTCATAATAAGTGATCATATTCAATTAACATTCCCAATTCCCAATTATTCAGGTGTTCCCTGAAGCGTTCCGCAAGTAGGCGGCCCATCTCCCCAGTATAGAGGAGGCCACATCAGGTGCAGCGGATGCAATAGATGATGTGTGTGCAGGTGCAGGTGAATTTGTGGTGGATATGGAAGGATCCCTTGGGGCCTTGGAGAGAAGTAAGGGAGGAGGTGTGTTCCCTTGGGGCCTTGGAGAGAAGTAAGGGAGGAGGTGTGACGCCCGGACCAACCAACCCAACCAACCCGTGGCTCAACACTTTAACTCTCCCTCCCACTCCACCGAGGACATGCAGGTCCTTGGACTCCTCCATCGGCAGAAATAACAACACGACGGTTGGAGGAAGAGCGCCTCATCCTCCGCCTGGGAACCCTCCAACCACAAGGAATGAACTCAGATTTCTCCAGTTTCCTCATTTCCCCTCCCCCCACCTTGTCTCAGTCGGTTCCCTCAACTCAGCACCGCCCTCCTAACCTGCAATCTTCTTCCTGACCTCTCCGCCCCCACCCCACTCCAGCCTATCACCCTCACCTTGACCTCCTTCCACCTATCACATCTCCATCGCCCCTCCCTCAAGTCCCTCCTCCCTACCTTTTATCTCAGCCTGCCTGGCACACTCTCCTCATTCCTGATGAAGGGCTCTGGCCCGAAACGTCGAATTTCCTGTTCCTTGGATGCTGCCTGACCTGCTGTGCTTTAACCAGCCACATATTTTCAGCTCTGATCTCCAGCATCTGCAGACCTCACTTTTTACTCGATACTTTTCATTTACACAATTTATATAATTTTTCAGCAAGTGAGGTTCCAACACTGCACAGAACCCTATGTGCACCATTTGTCTCACATCTTGTCAACTTGAAAACACTCATTTTTGCCTGCCGTCTGCTTCTTGGTAGCCAGCTAAGCTTTGACCTGGGCCAACATGTTACTCTTTGCACTGTGAGTTTTCATTTTCTGCAATAACCTTTGATGTGACAGTTTATCCAACATCTTCTGGACCTCTAAGTACATTAATTCCATCAGGAATTACTAAATATTGCAAACTTATGCAAGTGCATTGCTACAACTTTTTTTGGAATAGCTTCTGAAATATTCGATATGAGAGATTTTAAGCTAACAGGCTTTCTTTCTGTCTCCCTCTTTTCTTGAATAAATTAGTTAAATTTGCTATCTCCCAATCTCATGGGGCCTTTACCGAATCAACAGAGTTCTGAAAAACTGTCTCACTAGCCACTTCTTTTAAGACCCTGCAATGTAGTCAAACAGTACCTGGGCACTTGTCCTCTGCAGTTCTGAGAACTTATTCAGTACCTCTTTTGTGATGGTTATAATTTTGCTCAGTTATTCCTTCCTTTCCATTTCTCAATTTATAGCTGGTTCTAAAATAATATTTATGATCTCCATAGCACCAATGCAAGATACCTGATCAATTCATTTGCCATCCACTTATTTTTGGCTATTAAATTTCTCAAACTCAGCCTCTTTAGGAACAGCATTCACATTTGTTCAGCTTTTTAAACTTTCTTTATTTTGAGCTAGATTTGTGTCATACTCTAATTTTCCCCTCCTCTTTAAACTTTTTGTCATCTTTGCTGTTTTTAATATTCTGTCTTCATCTTCTAACCTGCCCTCACCATTGTGAAATTATGTATTTTTTCTACATGATTGATATTATTTTTAACTTGATTCATTAACCATGGAATTACTCCAAGTGTGCCCCTCCTTGGAATTACTCATTTGCTGTTAAAATGTATCCATTCTGTATATTCTGACTTGTTCTTCAAATGTTTACCAGGGTGTCTCTTTTTATGTATACTTTAATGTAATTTGCAAATTCACTTTAGCAATGCATTGTTTTCATGAATTCACAGTCTTACTTTCCCCAGTACTGATGTCAGTTTCCCACAAACCTGAACTCTCCTTCAACCCCAGCTTTTCAGCCACAGTTGATATCTCTAATTTCTCTTATCCCAATTTGCACATGACTCAAGTAATAATCCAATGACTATGACTTTTAAAGTCTGGTTCCTACTTTGGTACCTAATGCCTAAGCACAATCTCTTTTTTTTTGGCTATGTGGTTGGTATCAACGTAAACCATACCAACTGGATTCACCCCCTTCCACTGCAAATTACAACCCAGCAGATGTTCTGAACCCTGGCTCTGGGCAGACAGCTGCACTCAGCTTCTTTGCTGCAGAGAACAGTGCTAATCTTCTGTTTATAGCACCTCCTGCTTCCATTATGTTTCTTTGTTGGTGCTCATTTGAATGGCTTCCTGTGCCACAGTTAGATAACCCATCACTCTGCAGTCACTGCCTTCTTTCAGACAAGCTGAAAAAATCTCAAACTTATTGGACAATGACAAAGGATGAGCTCCTACACTCCTGCACTCTTTGTCACCTTAATCACTTCATTCGAAGATTATATTCCCTATGATCACTGCATTAACCTTGTTACATGCATCTCTAATCTTTTGAAGTATATTCTTACACTAAGGAACTGTTTGAGGGTCAATTCTGAGTCCTTTCTTCATGGTACATCTGATCCTGGGAATCTGTATAAGAATTTAACTCAGTTGTAGAGTCTGATCCTGGGATATTAAGTCGAGCCTTAGTAATCCTCAAGGTTCAAGCAGGGGTGGCAAAGGGGAGATTTGAAATTTGGTGCAGCGTGTGTACCAGGATAGAGTTGCTCCTCTTTGATCAGTAAGAGTGCTGGAAAGACTTACTTATTTCCTGAAGTCTGGTCTTTCCTTCACTCAATTCTCCTGAGGCCAAGGAAAGTTTTGACTGCGCAATTTTTGCCCTGCCTGAAGTAAATGTTCAAAGTAGTCAGTTTGTATTTAACTTCCTGCTGCCTTTCCAATATTTAACTCTGTGTCATGTGTCCAATCTCATTCATTGCTCCATGTCAAGAACTCTCCCTTTACGATTTCTTTCATGAACACAGAGCTTGGCACAATCCATTTACTCAACAGTAGAATGTAGCAATGGACCTACAGTTAGTTGCTTGACAATTATCCTTTGCAACCCTTCATTTCTGGTGCTATTTCGTTTTTATTGCCATCACAACTGCTTTCTACATCCCATCCCCACAGGATCTACTATCTGTGTCCACAATGTCTTCCAATTGTGGTATCCTGCCCATCGTCTGGCATCCACTTTTGGTAACTTTTGAAGCCTACGAGATCTAACTGTGTTCTTGTCTTCGTTCATAGCAGACTGACCTATTGCACTTGGTGATATGTCAGCTCAATGCAGAGTTATAGAGACACAGAGTCATACAGCACAGAAGAGGCCCAATGCTGACCTATTGACACTAATCATATTTTCTAGTATTTGATCTAGAACCTTGAATGTTATGACATTTCAAATGCTCATCCATATATGTTTTAAAGGATTTTGAGTTTTCTCCCACCTTCTACCCTCCAGGCATTGTTTTCTAGATTGCCACAACCATCTGTGTGAATTTTTTTTTCCCTTTAATTCACCTTGAAACTTCCTGTCTTTCACCTTAAAATTGTGCCTCCTTATTGCTGACCCTTCACTGAAGGAGAGCAGTTACTTTTGACCTACCTTGATGATCTTATACACTCCAATCAGGTCCTCCCCAAACTCCTCTGCTCTAAAGGAAACAACCTGAGATTATCCAGCTTCTTTTCGTAGATAAAATACTCCATCCAAAGCAATACCCTGGTGAATCTCTTCTGTATCGAGCTCCAGTGCAATAATATTCTTCCTACAGCATGGTGACCAGAACAGCAGCTGTGGCTGAAATAAATTGCCATACAGCTCCAACATAACATCTCAGCTCTAATAAGCTATTCCACAATGAACAAAGTCAATTCCATATACCCTCTTAACTACATTCTTAACCTGTCTGCTGCCTTCAGGGATCTGTGAAGGGCTTTCCTGACGAAGGGCTTATGCCCGAAACGTCAAATTTCCTGCTCCTTGGATGCTGCCTGACCTTCTGCGCTTTAACCAGCAACACATTTTCAGCTCTGATCTCTAGCATCTGCAGACCTCACTTTTTCCTTCAGGGATCTGTGGATAATCATCGCATGATCCTTCTGTTTTCTGAGCTTCCTGGTATCCTGCCATTTGTTAAGTGTTCCCTTATCTCATTATATCTTCAAAAATGCAAAGACTCACACTTTTTGTGGCTAAATTCCAGCTGCCACCGATCTGTCCATTTGGCCACATGTCTATATCTTCCTGTTAGCTAAGACCTTCCTGGACTCATAAAGTCATATAGATGTACAGCATAGAAACAGACTCTTCGGTCCAAATCATCCATGCTGACCAAATATTCTAAATTAATCTAATCCCATTTACCTGCATTTGGCCCATATCTCTTCAAATCCTTCCTATTCATATACCCATCCAGATTCCTTTTAAATGTTGTCATTGTACCAACCTCCACAACTTCTTCTGGCAGCTCATTCATACACACACCACCCTCTGTATGAAACCCTCTCTGCAACTCAGGTCCTTTTTTTTCTTTCCCCTCTCACTTTAAATGCACACCCACTAGGTTTAGACTTACCTACCCAGGGAAAAAGATCCTAATTATTCACCCTAATCATGACCCCCATGATTTTAAATCCTCTATAAGGTCACCCCTCAACTTCTAACACTTCGGGGAAAATAGCCCCAGCCTATTCAGCCTCTCCCAATACTTCAAACCTTCCAAACCTGACAGCATTCTTGTAAATCTTTTCAATTTTAACACCATTTTTCCTACAGCAGGGACCAGAATTGAACACAGCATTCCAATAGTGGCCTAAACGATGCTCTCCATTTGTTAATCCATTCATTGGCGGTCTCTCACAGAAGAGGATGACTCTGTTTCACTCTCAGGGTGAGTCCATAAATGGCTGTACAGGCCAATACGGCTACTTCCAAATCATGATTACAGAATCTGTTATACTTTGGGGTTCCAAGAAGGAGTGCATGAGGAATTGGTGTAGCAGCTTGCTCCTTTCGTTGTTTTCACCCCAGGGCTCTGCATTTTCCAGACGCCAAGTCTCGAGGTGCTTGACACCTTCCCAGATACTCCTCCTCCATTTTGGATTGTCTTGGGCCAGTGATTCCCAGCTGTCTGTGGGAATGCTGCATTTTGCCAGTGAGACCTTGAGAGTGTCACTGAAATACTTCCTCTATCCACGTAGGCTCACTCTGCTATTTCGAAGTTGGGAGTAGAGCATCTGCTTAGGAAATCTTGTGTTAGTTGTGCGGATGATGTGCCCATCTCATCACAGTTAATCAAGGGTGGTCAGTCCCTTGATGCTGGGGATGATGGCCAGGTCGAGGATGTTGATAGTGGTGCATCTTTCTTCCCGGCCAGATTTGCCGGATCTTGCACAGGCTACATTGATGGTACTGCTCCAGTGCTTTGAGGTATCTGCTGTAGACAGCCCATGTCACAAAGCCATATAGGAGTGCTGAAACCACCACAGCTCCGTAAACCATAATCTTGGTGTCAGATCTGATGTTGTTGTCCACCAACACTCTTTTCCTCAGGCAGCCGAAGACTGTGCTAGCACACTGGAGGCAATGCTGGATCTCTTCAGCAATAGCTGCTTTGGCTAACAGGACACTCCTGAGATATTGGAAGTGGTCCACATTTTCTAAGGCCTCCAAATGGATATTAATGATCAAGCATTTGCTCTACAATGCCAGCCCAGGTTGGTGGAGAATCTTCCTCCTGCGGATGATCAGAGTGAGACCCAGGCTCTCACATACATTTGTAAAGGTGTTGACGATGGTCTGGAGTACATCCTCTCAGATTGCACATATGCACACATCATTTGCATACTGCAGCTCGCTGACAGTGATTGGGGTGCAATGTCCTGTACAGCTGCAACCTGACACCCCAACTCCTGTACTCATTGCACTGACCAAAAAAGGCAAGCACACCGAATATCTCCTTCACTACCATGTTTACCTGTGACTCCACTTTCAAGGAACTATGAACCTGCTGTTGACCACTCAACCAATCTTTGTGTTACGTGTTAACTTGCTTATCATCTCCCTAAAATTCTCTTCTATATTGCTCACACATATCACAATCAATAAAGCACGTGGCCTCCAACCACACCCTCCACCCTCACTGAGCCAATTTTAGATCCAACTTGACAAGTTAACCTGGATCTCACATATTTTTATCTTGTTCATCAGTCTCCTTTGTGATACCTTATTCAAAGCTTTTCTGAAATTTATTTAAAAACTATATCACCTGTACTACCTTCATCAATACATCTGATTACGTCCTTGGAAAATTCAACAGAATGTATTCGGCATGACCTCCCTCTGACAAGAACACAGCAAGCCAAGCAGCATCAGGAGGTGCAGAAGTTGACATTTCAGATGTAACCCCTCTCTGCTGCTTGGCTTGTTGTGTTCTTCTGGCCTTGTGCCTGCCTACTTTGGATTCCAGCAATTGCAGGTTTTTTTGGCTCCCTCTGACAAGGGCGTGCTGATTATCCCTGCTCAAATTTTGCTTCTCCAAGTGGAGATTAATTCTCTCACTCAGGATTTTCACCAATAGTTTCCCCACCAATGATGTGAGATTCACTGATTTGTAATGCTTTGATTTATCCCTACCACCTTTCTTGAAAAGTTGAACAACTTAGCTGTCCTCTAGTCCTCTGGCACATCCCCTGTGTCCAGATAGGAATTTAAAATTTAGATCAGAACCATTGTAATTTCCTCCTTTATCTCCCACAGCATCATGAATACAACTGATCCAGACCAGTGTGGCTCAGTGGCTAGTACTGCTGCCTTAGAATGCTCGAGACCTGGGTTCAATTCTCTCCTTGCGTGATTGTCTGTGTGGAGTTTGCACATTCTCCCCATGTCTGTGTTTGGTTCAATTGGGTGTTCTGGTTTCCTCCCATTGTCCAAAGAGGTGCAAGTAAGGTGGATTGCCCTTGCTAAATTGCCTGTAATGTGTAGGCTAGGTGGATTAGACCATGGTAAATGTAGGATTACAGGGATAGGCTAGAAGGCTGGGTTTGGGTGGGATGCTCTTCAGATGGTCAGTGCAGACTTGATGGGCAAAATAATCTATTTACACACTGTAGGGATTCTATGATTTGTTCACTTTAATGACTGCTATGTGGAAATGTGTCTCTTTAAACTGACTGCACACTGCAGTCAATTAGGGAATGTGTTAAATATTAATGAAATGCAGACATAAAGAGCTCAAAGCTACCTGTAACGATACAGTGACAATTCAGGAATCTTTAATAATGCAACACAACAGAGATCTCACCCAATATTTGGTCTGCATCGGAGCTGTAAGATATCAATGATAAATACAAACTGGTTAAACTAAACACTGATTAAAGAGTTATAGCTATGTCTGTCACAACGTTGCAGATTTGACTAACCGAAAAGGAATCACAGGCAGAAGAAAAAAGGACAAAAGTTAATTAAAAACAGTGATGAGTTACAATAAGGAATCAAAGCTGGTATAAAAGTGAGAGAAAAATAAATGAACATTAAAGTCACAGAGGAAATAGCAAGATACACTGAAACTGTAGAGAAATACATTCCAGCCAGAGGCTCAGGAAGGAGGACAAATTTAGATCAGTCGATAAAGGCAAATCCAATTTGTATGATAGATTGTTATATTGAGTGGAGGAATTGGCTGTAGAGTGAGCAAGGCTGAATCTGCCATGAAGCATCTGATTTGCATCCTGGTAATCAGGTTACTGTTAACTTATTTTATCGTCTCTGCAAAGCCTTTAAACCTACGTATGGCAAGGCTGTGCCGTGAACAATTGATGGATAAAATAACCCATGTCTGTGGGCTTCCATCATGGAGACTTCTCATTCCTCGTCCATATAGTGAGTATTGAAATCTTGCTACTGAATAGAGTTAATAAACAGTCATTGATCATTGTCGAGTGTGGTGCTGGAAAAGCAAAGCAGATCAGGCAGCATCCAAGGTGCAGAAGAATCAACGTTTCGGGCAAAAGCCCTTCATCAAGAATGAAGCTGTGAGCTGAGGAGGGGGTTTGGTGGTTATTTCCCTCAGTATTCTTTCCTATCTGAACTGAGTAGCTTCTCACTTCAAACCAACCTTTTAAGTGTCTCTTACTTACCTGCGATTATCTAATCTATTTTTTCTAACTCCTCGTTCTATAATACAATGATATCATCTTTAAATTTAATGAAGTTAAATAGAAGATATTTGTAAATACTTCAATGAGACAGTCCTTTTTATTAATTGCATCTTAATATAAAATTGTTTTGTGCTCCTTTTTATGTTTTCTGCTAAGGCATTCTTGTAAACTTTCTGATAGAAGGATCTGCAAAATACAGCAACACCATGTGTTAAATAATTGGTTCTAATTGATTATGAGAAGTGAGAATAGAAATTTCTATAATCATGCAGGCTCCAATAGCAGAATCAAGTGAAACTATTCCTTGTACAGACCCTGAGGATTTGCTTTACGTGGAAGGATGCAGCCAAAGGAATATTAACTAGCTCTATAAAGAGCTTTGCAGAGAATCTCTGGTGAAATGTTCATTCTCCTTCATTCATCACTTATGTGACTTTTTGAGTATAGCAAAGAACAATCGTATTCGAGAGGTTCTGAGGTTCCGAACACCACAGTTGAGGGGGAGTCCTTCAAGCAACCTCAGCCATGATGGGAACTGAACCAGCTGTCCAGCTAACTGGTTTGACAGAGGGCAAGTTTGCTCTGAATTTACATTCACACTCTACTGGCACAAATCTTTACATGAAAATAAATGCCATCTTTACATATAAATACAACATTTCTCGGATAGCAGGACTGTCACTGGGGACAATGGTACTTGTACAAACTGGATGGATTGGAACTGGACAGAGCTGGGTGAGTTCCCTGTTGGCATTTTGATAGTGCTGTTGGGGAGGCTGTGTTAAAGGACTAAAGTATTGGAAGAAATTGATAGCACAAGAATAGGGAACTGAAAGCAAATAGTCATAAAGTCATAGAGATGTACAGCATGGATACAGACTGTTCAGTCCAACTTGTCTATGCCGACCAGATATCCCACCCCAATCTCATCCCACCTGCCAGCATCCCTCCAAATCCTTCCTATTCATATACCCATCCTTTTGTCATTTAAATGTTGCAATTGTACCAGCTTCCACCACTTCCTCTGGCAGCCCATTCTACAACACATCACCCTCTGCATGAAAAAGTTGCCCCTTAGGTCTCTTTTATATCTTTCCCCTCTCACCCCAAACCTAATTGGAACAAAGGAGAAATTAAAACACTCTAAATCAGGATTGTACTATATATATGCAAAATACAATTAATAGGATTGGTGACTTACAAACACAGATTGCCTGTGGAAATACAATGTAATAACAGAGACCTGGCTGAAGGAAGGGCAAGAATGGTTGTTAAATATTCCTGGATACGAGCAGTTAAAGAAAGATAGGATAACAGGAAAAGGAGGAGGAGTGGCAGTATTGGTTAGGACAGTGTTTCAAAACTGAATAAAGAGGACATTACAAGGATTCAAAGGCAAAATTGATTTAGCCAGGGCTAAGGAATAAGGAGAATGCAATGACATTGCTCAATCTTTTTAATGTATTACCAGCAGGAAGGATATAGAGGAATAAAGTACAAAGTGACAGTGCGATAAGGGATAGTTATAATGGGAGACTTAAATTTCCCAATATTGACTGTGATAATGGTACTGTTAAGGGCTTCCAAGCCCTCCGTTTCTTCATCTCCTGCTGACCCAACTAGTACCCCTCCACCGGCACACTCATTCAATTAGCAAATAGTCCTAACCCTCAAAAACTTTTCCTTTGACTCCTCCCACTTCCTTCAGACTAATGTTGTACCCCTGGGAATCATTATAGCCACAGTTATGCCTGACTATTCATCAGGAAGGTGGAACAGTCCATCCTCCACAGTTACACTGACTCCATTCTCCACCTTTTCCTCCATTACATTGATGACTGTATCAGCATCATGTTGTTATCCCTCAAGAAGGTTGAACAGTTCATCAACTTCATGAACACCTTCCACCCTGACCTCAAGTTCACCTGGATCATTTCAAATACCTTCCTCCCCTTCTTGGACCTCTCCGGCTCTATCTCTGGCGACTGACTCAACACAGACAATGCTTCAAACCCACCAACTCCCACAGCTACTTGGACTACATGTTCACCCCTCCTAACTAAGCCACCCCCAATAAAAATGCAATCTCATACACCCAATTCCCTCCACCTCCACTGTACCTGCTCCCAATAAGAGCAATTCTATGCCAGGACATCCCAGATGTCATCCTATTTCGAGGACACCAATTTCCCCTCCCATGTGATCAACAATGCCCTCCAGTGCATCTCCTCCATTTCCCACACCTCTGACTTTGAACCTGACCCCTCCAACCTCAACAAGAATGGAACCCCCCCGGTCCTCACCTTCCACCCCACCAGTCTCTAAACATAACCATCATCCTCCACCATTTCCGCCACCTATTGTCCGCCACCAACAGAGATATATTTCCCTCCCCACCCCTATCAGCATTCCACAGAGAACATTCCCTCCACAATTCCCTCATTAGGTCCACGCCCTCCCACCAAGCCCCTTCCACTCCTGGCACCTTCCTTTGCCATCACAAGAGGTGAAGAATCTGTGCCCACACCTCCCCCCTCACCTCCATCCAAGGACTCAAAGGATCTTTCCACATCTAGCAGAGATGTTCCTGCACATCCAAACACCTCATCCACTGTGTCCATTTCTCTCGATGTGGTCTCCTCTACATTGGTGAGACAGGACCCCAAACAGTTGAACATTTCAGGGAATATTTCTGGGACACAAACACCAAGCAACCCCACCACCCTGTGGCTGGCCATTTCAACTCCCCCTCCCATTCTATCAAGGACATGCAAGTTCTGAGCCTCCTCCACTGCCAAGTCCAAGCCATACAACGCCTGCAGAAAGAACGCCTCATCGTCCGCCTTGGGGCCTTACAAACACACTGCATCAACGTCAATTTCACCAGTTTCCTCATTTCCCCTCCCCCATCTCATCCCAGATTCAACCCTCCAACTTGGTACTGCCCTCTTGACCTGTCCATCCACCCTCCCACCTATCTGCTCCATCCTCCCCTCCAACTTATCACCATGAACCCACCTCCATCTACCTATTGCCTTCCCAGCTACCCTCCCCCAGCCCCACCTCCATCCTCCTATTATTCCTCCCTCCACGTTCCTGATGAAGGGCTTATGCCCGAAACGCTGATTCTCCTGCTCCTCGGATGCTGCCTGACCTACAGTTCTTTTCCAGTGCCACACTTTTTGACTCCGATCTCCAGCATCTGCAGTCCTCACTTTCTCCTTGGGAAAATTAAATTGATTTTCCTTTTGTTTTCACTGCTGGAATTTGGTTTCTCTTCTAGGTCATGCTCGAGCTACCATTGAGAACGATCACGCCAAGAAAATGAGGATGAAGACAACTCAGAGGATGAAACCACTTAACAATGACTACAAGCAACACAATCAGATGTCAGATACCTTTGGCTCTGAGACTGAAAGAAATGGCATGAAGCAGGCTGCTACTTCAAGCAGAATCACCCGTCGGCAATTCCAATTAGGAGAAATCCCACTGGTCGAGAAATGTTGTGTGTTAGGTTGTAATGTTTGGAGGCTCACTGTAGAATTGTGTTAAATATGAAATGATGGCAACTGGAGATCTGTGGTTCAGGAATACTTGATATGCCACAGATTCAGAATCAGTCAGATTTTAAAACAAGAAAGTAGATTAAACAAATTCAAACTCCTTACAATAAAAGAGGGATTTGTCAACAGCCCAGTTTTGAATTTCAGGCTGACAGATCTTGCAGAATTCTTTACTCATAATCATTGGAAAATCCTGCATAGCTTGATAGTCTCTATGCTAATATCCCACAGTGAATATTGGCTATGAGAAACTTTATGTTGTCATGTGCTTCAGTATTTATAGAAAAATTCTGTTGTGATTCCTCTTAAGGATGACAGTCTTGGAACCACACTGAAAGTCTAACAATCTGAATAAAGGCAATTTTGATTACTTCATTATCTTTCCATTCTGTTTCAAAAATTTTTTCAGCAATTCCATAATCAATTATGAAAAATGACTGGTTATTCTCTGAGATTTTCTGCACACTTACAGTTCTAACAGTACCAGGAGAGATTCAAAAAGAGACTTTAAACATGAACTCTGCTTTTCTCCCACAGATACTGCTAGACCTGTTCAGTTCCCCAGCAATTTCTGTTTTTATTTCACATCTCCAGCATTTGCAGTTTTTTATTTTATAGAAATGATGCATAGCAACAGTTGAAATTAGGTCACATTGATTTACTGACCTGTGGTCACACTGTTATTGATAATTGCGATCTATAGCAGGCAGAGAATTGCTTTACCAACTAGATACTATCATTAGTACTAAACTTAATCTGAACTAAACTTTGTGGAGTTGTGCCATACTGTGGAACACCTGACAGTAAAGCTCTGGGAGTAGGCCTTGATGGTCGAGAAGAGGTTAAGTTACATTGTCTAAAATCATTTCTGTCAAGAGAGCTCCTGTGGAGGAGAGAAACTACTCACATACCCTGCACAGAATCCTTTCAGAGCCCTCCTTATCTCTGGACTAAATTCCTCAATCACCCCTTTGCTCATCCAGTGAATCATATCCATTCCCAGCCTGATCCCGAATCAACTCCATCCACAATCTCCGTCACCCAGCTCACAGCCCGCATCCAGTGAGTGCCTGTTCCTATCCTTCTCCATCTGTCACCTGCTGCTGCCAAGTTCCCTGCATCAGCCTGTCAGTCATGTTGCACATCCAGCCAGAGATTGAGTAAGACTCCATATCCCCAAGCTTTCTGGGCATGCTGCCAATTTGAGATGTTAGTATGTATGCATAGTAGAGTACAAGGAGTCTGGTTTTGGATAAAATGAGGTTCACAAAGTGAAGAAAATGAGGGGCCTCCTGGAATGTGGCCGAACTGTCAAGCAGTGGAAATAGCCTGCATAAAGATTGAAACAATTAGGCTAAAGTTGGGAGCACAGGCAAACAACGCTGCACTGCCAATAGTAGGGGACTTGTGATAGAAACCATATGAATCTGTGATGGTCTCATGGTCAAGATTTCAATGTTTTGCATAATATTCCTGAGACAGTAACTACCAAGACCCTGGAAGCAGGCATACTGTATGATTGAGGTTGATGATGCCAACTTTAGCGAGAAATACTGCTTCAATTTGAGAGATTTGGACCTCAGTAAATAAGTAAATAAGCCAAAGAGTCAATGTTATTGGGGCAAAGGTAAGGATAGAGAATAGGAGTTAGAAAGATAAAACTGGACATAATCAGCATACCACAGAAATGAATGTTGCTAATGGGTCACATGTAGATAAGGAAGAGGGAGAGGCAAAGAATGTAATCTTGGGAGAATCCTTGGGGAATAGTTAATTCCTAATTTACCATCCAGGCACTGAAGGTGGAAATTAACCCCTGGAAGGCAGTGACCGCACAGATAAAAATGGAACTTGTTTCATTGAGAATGTTTGTATTTGTTTGAAGTGCAACACAAAGACTTTGTCTCTGATTTTAGCTCTGTCCAACTTTAGAGTAGGTGAAGAATCTGAATTTATGGTAGGAGTTGGGGGCTTTGAATATGGGACGGAGATATGGGAGCTGGGGATTAGGTCGTAGGAATGAGTGAGATAAAATGAAGGAGCAGAAATTGTAGGGTGCGATGATTATTCTGTAAATTTAGATATAAATGTAGACTGCATGAGGGGGAAAGACACCAGCACAGGTTCCACTGAAAATTACTTCCTCCTAACTCCCATAACATTCTTTGTACCATTAAAGCCAGTAGGTCTCAGTTTTTATTCTGTGCCCCAGATTTTGTATGAGCCTGGGTGAAAAATTGTCAGTGTTGAAGCAATTTCAGTTGGAGCAGTGGTTTTAAAAATATTGATCGCATATCCTATCTCCATAAGACCATAAGACATAGGAGCGGAAGTAAGGCCATTCGGCCCATTGAGTCCACTCCACCATTCAATTGTGGCCGATGGGCATTTCAACTCCACTTCCCAGTGTTCTCCCCGTAGCCCTTAATTCCTTGTGACATCAAGAAGTTATCAATCTCTGCTTTGAAGACATTTAGCATCCCGGCCTCCACTGCACTCTGCGGCAATGAATTCCACAGGCCCACCACTCTCTGGCTGAAGAAATGTCTCCGCATTTCTGTTCTGAATTGACCTCCCTCTAATTCTAAGGCTGTGTCCACGGGTCCTAGTCTCCTTGTATAACGGAAACAATTTCCTAGCGTCCACCCTTTCCAAGCCATGTATTATCCTGTACGTTTCTATTAAATCTCCCCTTAATCTTCTAAACTCCAATGAATTCAATCCCAGGATCCTCAGCCGCTCTTCGTATGTTAGACTAACCATTCCAGGGATCATCCGTGTGAATCTCCGCTGGACATGCTCCAGTGCCAGTATGTCCTTCCTGAGGTGTGGGCACCAAAACCGGACACAGTACTCCAAATGGGGCTTAACCAGAGCTTTATAAAGTCTCAGTAGCACAACGGTGCTTTTATATTCCAACCCTCTTGAGATAAAAGACAACATTGCATTCGCTTTCTTAATCACGGACTCAATCTGCATGTTTACCTTTAGAGAATCCTCAACTAGCACTCCCAGATCCCTTTGTACTTGGCTTTACGAATTTTCTCACCATTTAGAAAGTAGTCTATGCTTTTATTCTTTTTTCCAAAGTGCAAGACCTCGCATTTGCTCACGTTGAATTCCATCAGCCATTTCCTGGACCACTCTCCCAAACTGTCTAGATCCTTCTGCAGCCTCCCCACTTCCTCAGTACTACCTGCCTGTCCACCTACCTTCGTATCATCGGCAAACTTCGCTAGAATGCCCCCAGTCCCTTCATCCAGATCATTAATATATAATGTGAAAAGCTGCGGCCCCAACACTGAACCCTGCAGGACACCGGGACACCACTTGTCGCCCCATCTCCTCTTTCTTTCACCACCCCTCCCCATTTCTGAGCCTTTCGCCAATCATGCTCATCTTTCCATCCCACAAAATCACCTTCCTCCCATCTCCCCATCAATCCTCAACTTCCAAAACCCCTCACCATAATCCATCTCTCATCTCAACTCTCCCACACCCCATCTCCTCCTCCCTACATCACCACCTCCCCCTCTCCCCACCATTCCATCTCTTCCTCTGGTCATCACCGTGCATCATCTCCCTCTCCCCTCATGATCTATCTCCCTCTCCTTCACTACCCTATTCCATCCCCCCTTCACAACAATCTCCCATCTCTCCTGCTCTTCATAATAAGGATTTTCCTCTCTCTTCATCAGCCACCCTATTTTTCTCTCCTTCAAAATCCTATCTCAAGCATAGAACCTCATCTATCACCTCCCTTCATCACCAATTCCTCTCCCTCTTCTTGCACTAACACCTGCCCATCTCCCTCATCCTCACCTCATCTCCAATGTGGGACAGTTGGCCAGAATGAACACTTTCTGTTTTACACAGGGTCTCACACTGCTGGAATCAGGCCTCACTGAACAAAGTGGGTGGCACAGTGGCACTGCTGCCTCACAGCGCTGTTTAATTCCAGGTTTAATTCCTGCCTCAGGTGACTGACTGTGTGGAGTTTGCACATTCTTCCCGCATCTGCGTGGGTTTCCTCCGGGTGCTCCAGTTTCCTCCCACAGTCCAGTAATGTGCAGGTTAGGTGAATTGGCCATGATAAATTGCCCATAGTGTTAGGTGAAGGGGTAAATATAGGGGAATGGGATTGGGTGGGTTGCACTTCGGCGGGTCGGTGTGGACTTGTTGGGCCGAAGGGCCTGTTTCCACACTATAAATAATCTAACCTTATCTAAACATTAATCTATTAGGTCTATTAGTCCTGCAGATGGACTACATTGTCAGTTATGTGCAGGATGTTAGCCAACATTCTGTCAAATTACTGCATGGAAATGTTCAATTTATGCCTGTGTTTATGCTTCACATAAGCTTGCTCTGAACCTATTTCTATGGACATTATCTGCAGTATATATCTCTTACTTTCTCCTACATACACTTACCTTGACTATCCCCGAAGATGTCTACACTATTTGCTTTATTTGTGCATTACGTCTTGAACCGCATATTTTAACTTTGTTAGAGTACAACAAAAATCCTGATTCCCTTACCTGATTTATTTGTGACTGTCTAATAATGATGGCTCTCAGTTTTGCATTCTAGCCTTAGTGAAACACCATTTCTACATCAATAGTCTCAAATTCCTTGATAATTTTAAAAGCCAGTAGATCATCAAACATTTTCTTAATGAAAGAGAGCCATGTTTTCAGTTCTCTCCAGACTCAGCGACAGTTTTCAGCTGCCATGATTTTTGCAAATCTTTTCTGCAGTTTTGCCAGTGCCACTATATCCGTTGTCTAATAAGACCAGAAGTGTTGAGAAGTCATGTTGAGGTTTCACAGGGCATTGGTGAGACCTCTTCTGGAGTCTTGCATTCAGTTCTGATTACCCTGTTATAGGAAGGATATTATTAGGATAGAAAGGGTTCAGAAGAGATTTACCGTGATGTTTCTTGGTATGCAAGATTTGAATAACAAAGATAGGCTGCGACTTTTTTCTCTTGAGAGAAGAAGTTTGACGGGTGATCTAATAGAGTTTTACAAAATCAAGAGGGGTATAAATAGGGTTTACGGCGGGTGTCTTTTCCCTAGAATGGGCATTTTTTTAAGTTATAGGAGAGAGATTTTAAAAAGACATGAATGGCAAACCTTTTACACAGAGTGTGATTTCCGTGTGGAACAAACTTCCTGAGGAAGTGGTTAACATGGGTACAGTTATAATATTTAAAAGATATTTAGGTAAGTAGATGAATTGGAAAGGTTTGAGGTATATGGGCCAGGAGCAGACAGATGGGATTAGTTTATTTTGGAATTATGCTCAACACGGACCACCTAGATTAAAGGGTCTGCTTCTGTGTTGTATGACACGATGACTAAATGCCTATCCATGGTTCTAAATATATTTGACATTGCCTCCTGCTTTTCTAATCTGACCTGCTAAACATAAACTTCAGCATTTGCCAGATCCACTGAATGTATTTTCATTCTCATTTTATCTATGTTTCATTGTTCCGTTTCATTGCCGGAAATAGCTCAAAATTTAGTATCCAATGAGCTTTCTGTTCTGTGTGTCAAAGCAGATTGTCTCATTGTTCTCTGAGGCTGGAAGAAATTCCTACCTCTCCGGGATTCATTTAGAAATGAATAGATATCTGGTACAACAGAATTTCCTTCTCTAGTAATGCCTGTTGATGAAATGCCTGAGCGTATTCTAGCAATGTCAAAACAAATGCTAAGCCAAGGATCACAAGATTGAATTTCATTAATTATCTGTACTATTTCTTTCTATGCTATCATCTTTTTTGACATAACCATTTGTTTTCCAAAATCTCAGCTGGTCAGGCAGCATCCAAGGAACAGGAAATTCGACGTTTCGGGCCAGAGCCCTTCATCAGGAATGAGGAAAGTGTGTCCAGCAGGCTAAGATAAAAGGTAGGGAGGAGGGACTTGGGGGAGGGGCAATGGAGATGTGATAGGTGGAAGAAGGTCAAGGTGAGGGTGATAGGCCGGAGTGGGGTGCGGGCGGAGAGGTCAGGAAGAAAATTGCAGGTTAGGAGGGTGGTGCTGAGTTCGAGGGAATCGACTGAGACAAGGTGGGGCAAGGGGAAATGAGGAAACTGGAGAAATCTGAGTTCATCCCTTGTGGTTGGAGGGTTCCCAGGCGGAAGATGAGGCACTCTTCCTCCAACCATCGTGTTGTTATGTTCTGGCGATGGAGGAGTTCAAGGACCTGCATGTCCTTGGTGGAGTGGGAGGGAGAGTTAAAGTGTTGAGCCACGGGGTGGTTGGGTTGGTTGGTCCGGGCGTCCCAGAGGTGTTCCCTGAAGCATTCCGCAAGTAGGCGGCCCGTCTCCCCAATATAGAGGAGGCCACATCGGGTGCAGCGGTTGCAATAGATGATGTGTGTGGAGGTGCAGGTGAATTTGTGGTGGATATGGAAGGATCCCTTGGGGCCTTGGAGAGAGGTAAGGGAGGAGGTGTGGGTGCGAGTTTTGCATTTCCTGCGGTTGCAGGGGAAGGTGCCAGGATTGGAGGTTGGGTTGGTGGGGTGTGTGGACCTGACGAGATAGTCACGAAGGGAGTGATCTTTGTGGAATGCTGATAGGGGAGGGGAGGGAAATATATCCCTGGTGGTGGGATCCGTTTGGAGGTGGCAGAAATGACGGCGGATGATACGCTGTATACGGAGGTTGGTGGGGTCATAGGTGAGAACCAGTGGGGTTCTGTCCTGGTGGCAGTTGGAGGGGCGGAGCTCAAGGGCGGAGGGGCGGGAAGTGGAGGAGATGCGGTGGAGGGCATCATCGATCACGTCTGGGGGGAATGTGCATTCTTTGAAGAAGGAGGCCATCTGGGCTGTACGGTATTGGAACTGGTCCTCCTGGGAGCAGATGCGGCGGAGACGAAGGAATTGGGAATATGGGATGCCGTTTTTATAGGTGGCAGGGTGGGAGGAGGTGTAGTCCAGGTAGCTGTGGGAGTCAGTTGGTTTATAGTAGATGTCTGTGTTGATTCAGTTGCCCGAGATAGAAATGGAAAGGTCTAGGAAGGGGAGGGAGGAGTCTGAGACGGTCCTGGTGAATTTGAGGTCAGGATGGAAGGTGTTGGTAAAGTTGATGAACTGTTCAACCTCCTCGTGGGAGCACGAGGCAGCGCCGATACAGTCATCGATGTAGCGGAGGAAAAGGTGGGGGGTGGTGCCAGTGTAGTTGCGGAAGATGGACTGTTCCACATATCCTACAAAGAGACAGGCATAGCTGGGGCCCATGGGGTGCCAATGGCAACTCCTTTAGTTTGGAGGAAGTGGGAGGATTGGAAAGAGAAGTTGTTCAGGATGAGGACCAGTTCAGTCAGTCGAAGGAGGGTGTCAGTGGAAGGGTACTGGTTGGTACGGCGGGAAAGGAAGAAGTGGAGGGCTTTGAGTCCTTCGTGATGGGGGATGGAGGTGTACAGGGACTGAATGTCCATCGTGAAGATAAGGCGCTGGGGACCGGGGAAACGAAAATCATGGAGGAGGTGGAGTGCGTGGGTGGTGTCCCAAACGTAGGTGGGGAGTTCTTGGACTAAGGGGGACAGAACCATGTCGAGGTACGCGGAGATGAGTTCGGTGGGGCAGGAGCAGGCTGAGACAATGGGTCGGCCGGGGCAGTCAGGTTTGTGGATTTTGGACAGGCGGTAGAAACGGGCGGTGCGGGGTTGTGGGACTATGAGGTTGGAGGTGGTGGATGGGAGAGCCCCTGAGGTGATGAGGTTATGGACTGCCTGGGAGATGATGGTTTGGTGGTGGGAGGTGGGGTCATGGTCAAGGGGGCAATAGGAGGAGGCGTCCGCGAGCTGGCGTTTGGCCTCAGCGGTATAAAGGTCGGTGCGCCAAACTACTACCACGCCTCCCTTGTCTGCCGGTTTGATGGTGAGGTTGGGGTTGGAGTGGAGGGAGTGGATGGCTGCACGTTGTGAGGGTGAGAGGTTGGAGTGGGTAAGAGGGGTGGACAGGTTGAGTCGGTTAATGTCGCGGCGGCAGTTGGCTATAAATAGATCGAGGGCGGGTAAGAGGCCAGCACGGGGTGTCCAGGTGGATGAGGTGTGTTGGAGGTGGGAGAAGGGGTCGTCAGAGGGTGGGCGGGAGTCTTGGTTAAAAAAGTAGGCACGGAGGCAAAGGCGGCGGAAGAATTGTTCAATATCTCGCCGCGTGTTGAACTCATTAATCTGTGGGCATAGGGGAATGAAGGTGAGGCCTCTGCTGAATACTGTTCTTTCATCCTCAGAGAGGGGGAGGTTTGGAGGGATGGTGAAGATCCGGCAAGGCTGGGAGCTAGGACTTGGTGTGGGACTGGAGCTGGGAGTGGGGACGGGGTTAGGGGCAGGGGCAGGTCGGAGATCGACGTGGGGCGGGGCTAGACGTGGTGACGAAGTTCGGTGTGGGGGCGGGGTTACGCGTGGTGACGAAAGTTGGCGTGGGGGCGGAGACACATGAGGCGCTGTGGTCGTGCAGGTTAGTGATGTCACTGGGGGTGGAAGTGGCTGCGGTGACGGCAACCAAAGGGGCGGAAATGGTTGTGGCGACGAAAGAAACGTCATTCCCGATAGCCCGAAACGTCGAATTTCCTGTTCCTTGGATGCTGCCTGACCTGCTGCGATTTAACCAGCAACCCATTTTCAGCTCTGATCTCCAGCATCTGCCGACCTCACTTTTTACTCGTTTTCCAAAATCTACCAAGTTCTGGCCATGCGTCATGGACACTGAACAGATCACCTTTGTAAATGTTATCCAAAAATTCTAAAAGCAGATACAAATTATTATCAAGATTGACAAGACTGTTAGCTCAGAAAATATATGTATTTACATGTTCATTTTCTAGTTTGCTATCTAATTTGGAAGGTGTTCTCTATGTTAAACATTGTTTTCTCCATGGTGTCCAATTCTTTGTTTTATTTGGCCTATTACTGAAATTAAATCTTCCCAACCATATTGGCCCCAACATTCTGATTGGGTCATCATTGGAGCACAATCATGTGTCTGCAAATACTCAGGAGAAAACTGCTGAATTAAAAATTTTGTATTGGGTTTTCATGATCCCCAAATGGCTACATAAAAGAGTTATTATTTGTATCTCAATAGCATCACAGACCTTGTATTCTTTCCACCTCAAAAAAAATGTTAAGTATCAAAATTGTTTTGAGATCTTGTCACTGTTATTCTAAGAAGATTTTGGAGAGGCAGCAATTATACTGAATAGCTTATCAAAGTGAGTGAATAATAATCTAAAATGTATTTAAATGGCTTGCAATTTCATGAACATGTTTAAAAGGTGGAATGTGTAGAAAAGGTGTTTTAAATGGAATTTCAAAATTGGAAATAATGCAGAGTATGAAGAATCATTCTGCAAACTAACTTAGGCTCATCAGTTGGGGCTCACAGTTCTGAATATTGGAAGCTGGATGTATTAGTGCACAGGACTGTTCTTTACCAAAAGAAAACCATGTGCACACACTGTGCCTGTTTCAACTCAACAAAACAGGTGGCAACCATTGCATGTTTTCTTACAATCCTCTCTCAAAGTGATGGTAGAATGAGGGGCATGCCAAGCTGTGTAGTTACAAGTTGTGTTTGAGTACAGTTCTACAGTTGCTGATGATCCATAACACCTCAGCAAAGCCCCATCCTGAGAGACTTTCTGAATATATTCTGCATAAAACATTTACATTGCCACATGACACAATCTGGGTGGAATGTAATCTCCATAAGGACTGTGAGGTGGGCATATGTACTAGTATTATCATGAACAACTGCACCTCGCAATAGGGAAATTGATCAAGCTCAATCGTTTTTTTTCTTTTTGTTGATCCTCTTATTTTCCACCACAGGTGCAGTCTACCAGTTCCGTTCTTCAGTACTTGCTCAGCTCTGTTAGTAGTGGTTTGATTGCATCATTCTTGGCAATGACCATTGATGTCTCCCACCCTGAGTACAATTTATTCTCATGGCTTTCTCAGTGCTTTGTTCAAGTGGTGTGCAAGAAGGACGAGCATGGAATCATTTGCTTAACAAAGACATTAGGTAGTAATCAGCAATAGGATCCCTTGCCTATGTTTTACCTGATGTCATGGAACATTGGGTCGAGAGTCAACATGGAGAACTCCCAAGACTGATCACTCTCAAATGCATTTTGTTTTTGGTGTGTCTGTCATACTGCCTGGACAGGATTTAGACAGGATGATGATGGTTTAATTGAGGTCTTAGTGTGAATATGTAAGTAACTCCACTTCGCTGTTCCTTAACCAGTATGTGGACTGTCTCTCCCAACTTTGGCATATGTTGTCTGGAAGACTTTGCAGAGCTGACCTCAGAATGAATTCTCAAACCCCTGAGATTGGCAAATAGCCCCTAAGAGCCCCTGCCCCATCAATTGTGCCCAACTTTCCACCTTTCTGCCACAATCTCACCCTTTCCATTTGACACACTCTTAACTCTACATGATCTGATATAACGTCCCCTTTTATTTAAATGATCCCCTCCATAATTCAACATGTGTCCCCTTTTGAGTTCAGTTCTCTTTTCCCTCCATTGACATGAGGCAGGTCAATAAGAACCTTGTTCCTTATTCTCCAGATCATCAGATTCCACCACTACTGAGGTATGAAGTCCTGCATGTTCTGCAGTGGCTACATGGTAAGTGACCTTACTAGCCAGATCTCTGCTATTGGCTGAGTTCACAGCTGCTGGAAGGTGATGAGTTGGACATCTGCTGATTGCTTTGTCATGTACCCACTCTGGACTTGAGGTCTTACCTGATCACAGGGCTACTGTCTATTAGACAGAAATGAGTGGTGGTGGTGGTGTAACCTGAGGGTCACCATGCCTTAAGTGAGGGGAGAGGTTGACAAGAGGAGTCCTCATGGCAATCCCATCTGGTGCAGGAATTGAACCCACAATGTTAGAATCACTCTACATCATAAACCAGCTGTCCAGCCAATACAATTCTCTCTAAACAACGTTGGTTGGTCATCCAGGATGCTGACAAATACACAGATTTATTCAGCAAAACAAGCAGCTTCACTGTTTTTAACCATGATTTTAAATGAAACCAACCAATTGGCTGGTCTCCTATTTCAAATTATACTGATTTATACTGATGGTGTCAAATTGTATTTATATTACATAGGATTCAGGGATTCAGGGAATGGAATTCTATTATTTTGTCCATTTGGTTGAGATGTGTCTGCTTCCATTGGAAAAGAGGAGATGGAGAGGAAAATTGATAGAGGGGTTCAGAAATAAGAGTTCCTGGACAGAGTAAAGGAGGAAAACTGCTTCCATGAATGGAAGGATTGAAAGTAATTGATTAACGATGAAATGGAGACATGGGGGCAACATTTTTCACTCAGCTAGTGGCTGAGATCTGAAATACGCTATCTTGGGGTGTGGGGAGACACTGTGGTTTCAGGATGAATCAAGGCATTAAAAAGAAAATTGGATTACTATCTAAAAGGGAAGAATGTGTGGAGCAACAAGGAAAAAGTAAGAGAGTGACACAAGGTAAATTGCTCATTTGGGCAGCCAGCCTAGAGATAATGGGCCAAATGGCTCCTGTACTGTAACAGTATTCAGTGATTTTCCACAAAAGTCACGTGAGTTAAGTTTCACTATTACCATTTAGTATAATATAATTCAGTACCACTGGCACCTGCCTGAGATTCATCACACTGATATCAATGGAATGAAAATAAAATCATTTGTGAAGATGGCACACTCTACAAGATGGCCAGATTCCAAACATTTACCTTCCTCACGATGTACTCATATTCCCCTCAGAAACTACTTCTTAATGTCTCCTGCTCCTTCTGAAGAATTATGATCTCTCTTCTGGTTTTCATCTGGATCATTAGCATCAGCAACATAATACCATTGAAGTTTTGCTCCCTCCCATTTACCTGGTGCACCCTTGATCTTCTGTATTCCAAATAATTTTCTGCCAGACTTCAGTTGAGTGGTCAAAGTTCCCTTTAAAAGAAACCATGTCACTTAGGGATTGGAGGCCAGTTAGATCATATGCTAGGCTTGCGCACAATTAAACACTTAACTGTGCGATTAACCAACCAACACTGTCTCAGCATCAAATTTCCTCACCAGCTAACTCCAGCAGGAATGGTATTGGCAGTTTACATACCAAGGTCTTCAAGACCATAAGTCAGGGTTCAACCCATTTTTAGCCCCAAATATTGGATGATTCATGAATTCCTCCTGCTTTTGGTAAGATGAAAGCCATTGACTTCCGCCCCACTGCAGATTTTATATCTTCTCCACTAATTCAACTTCTCCTAACTTCATACTCAACCAAATTGTTCATCTCCTCAGCATCCAAATCTGTTCTGACCTATGCTGTTGGCTCCTCACTCTATTCAGTATTAAATTCATTTACTTTCAGCAATTTAGCATTTCTTGTGCTTGTTCCTATCTCAGAAAGTATGCTTAAAAACTTTTCCATGGCCATGTATTCTCTAGGCTTCATTATACAAGTAATATATCCATTTGTCCTCCATTTACAGCAACATCTGCAAACCTTGCTACCTATATTCTATCCCACAATGAGACCTCTTCATTCATTTTCCTTGGTCCAACTGATCTATTTTAGTATCATGTTCATCAATACTGTCAGGTTGAAGCATTTGCAAAAATCTGTACTCATAACCTTCACTTCCACTCAATTATTTTTTCTTTGCAAGTTCCACTTTTATTTCTTTTATATCCTTTTACTTCCTTTACTTAGCTTTTAAATACCAGCTAATCAGAATCATGGAAGCAGAGAAGTGTTATGGGAGAAAGGAGGACATTCAGCCCATCATACCTGCACTGGATCTCCGATTGGGCAATATCCTTAGTATTATTCTCCTGCCTTTTTCCATAACCCTGCACATTATTTCTGTTCAAATAATAATCTAATGACTTCTTGAAAGCTTCGATTTACCTGCCTCCACCACATATTTGAGCAGTGTTTTCCAGATCCTAACTGTTTTTTGGGTGGATAAGTTTATTCTCAATTTGCATTTGCTGCTTTAGTTATTTATTTTAAATCTACGCCTTCCCGTTCTCAATTCTTTATTGAATGGGACGTTTCTCCCTGCCTACTCTGTCCACGTCCCTCATGATTTCAAAAATTTCTCTTCAAGGAAATACCACCAGTTACATGACATCTGAAATTACATTTTTTCACATTGCCAGCTAATCTTTGACTTTTATGTCATGAAACCTTTGGTAATATAATCTTTCCTGTCCTTCATCCTGTCTCAGATCAATCGTTTTCTTCTTCCTTTCAAACACTACCCTTCACGTTTCAGTTGTTGAAAAGTGGTTACCTACCTAATTTTTCCTATTTCCAATGAAAAGCCAGAGAACAGAAACTTTAACATTGTTCTCGTCACCACATATATTGCTAGATCTGTTAATTATTTCCAGCATTTTGTTTCCATTCAGCAGTTTTATCCCTTTAAATTTACACAGCCATTACTCTCCCTATCTCAATAACCTCCCACAGTCTTATAAGAACATTCTCTTAGAAACCTCTGTCCTTCTGACTCTGGCCTTAGCTGCAATCTCCAGATGAAGTCTGTGCCTCCCCTTCCCAAAGCCACAACTGGAATTATTTTTTTTAATCTCAGTGCTTTCATTTCTTACTTCTGGTTGGACAATTTGCTTAAAACACATTTTCTGATTAAATCTGGTCGCCTCCACCTCACAATTTTCCTTTTGTTGAATATTCACTTCTGTTCATGTTTAAGGCATATTGGAGCTTTTCTCTATTTTGAATAACTTTGTGGTTATAGTTGACAATCAAATGCTTTGATCCCAGAAATTATTCACAACATGTTAGAAATGGAGATGTAAGAACATACTATGAAAGTAGACTTTGATCTTTCTTCATCAATGTAATGCATTGCTTACAAAAAAACTGATATAATAAAAATAAAGCTGAAGAAATTAAATTTTCATTTTGTTCATCTTTTTCAGATTTTTGAAAAAAAACTACAAGATTGGTCCTTGATAGGGACCACACAATAGTTGTAATTTCTATACAGAAGATAAACTAAATTTCATGAATTTGTTCACCCAGCACCCATTTGGGACTTTGAGGGCGAAGATCATTAAAGTTCATAAAACCTTTCAACAATTAGGACTTTAAAATGCTGCAGATATTTCTGACTGCTGGGTTCTACCATCAAAATAATTTTTAAAATTGGAAAAAAGTGTACAATTCTGTAAAAGTAATGGCAGGTTAGAAGATTATTGTAATGAGCAAGAAATAATTAAAGGAATGATAAAGGGGTAGAAATCAGGGTATAACAGAAAGCTAGCTAGAAATGTAAAAGCATATAGTCAGAGTTCAATAGATATTTAGAAAGAAAAAAGTCAGTAAAGTGAGTGTGGATTCTCTAGTGAGTGAGTAAGTGAAATTAATAATGAAAAATAAAGAAATGACAGATGAATAGAACAGACATTTTGCATCTGCCTTCACTGTAGAGGATACAAATAGCAATCCAGAAATAAATGTACATCATGAGGTGGAACTGAGAAACTTAAAGCAATCATGGTCTGCAGAAGAAGGGTCCTGGAAAATCATTAGAACTAAAAGCCAATCAATTCCGAGCTCATGATGGACTTTATCATAGGATCTTAAAGCAAATAGCTTTTGAAATAATATATGCATTAGTCATAAGTTTCCAAAATTCCAAAATTGATTCTAAGAAAGTCGGATCAGATTAGAAAATATCAAATCCAGCTCCTCTATTAAAGAAAGGGGGCAGAAGGCAAATTGTAATAGGTCAGTCCATCTGACATCCATCATTGGAAAAATGTTGAAATCTAATATCCAGGAGATTATAGTGGAGCACTTATAAAACTCTCAATCAGGCATTAGTCATGATTTTGAGGAAGGGAAATTGTGTTGAATTAATTCATGCAAATTGTTTGGAGAAGTATTAAACATCATGTGAAAATGCTATACTTGGACTTCCAGAAGGCTGTAAGACCACAAGAAATAGGAAAAGGAGTAGGTCATTTGATCATTCTGCCATTCAATAAAGTCATGGCTGATTCAACATTCCTCATCTCCATTTTACTGCCCATTCCCTGCAACCCCTGATTCCCCCACTGTTCAGGAAGCTATGCATTTCAATCTTAGCTACACACAAGGACTCTGCCTCCCCAGTTCTCTGTGGCTCATAATTTCAAAGACTCACAACTCTCTGAGAGAAGAAGTTCTTTGTCACCTTAGTTTTGAATTGTTATCTGATGAATGAGCAGTACTCTGACAGTTTGTACTTTCAAATAAACTGGTTGGACTATGACCTGGTGTTGTGTGATTTTTAACTCAGTTTTAAATTGGCATTCTTTTATTCTGAGACTATGCCCTCTGGTCATAGAACTCTCCCATGAGGAAAAACATCCTCTCAGCATTTGTCCTTTTAAGCCCCACAAAATTCTTATATGTTCTAATAACATCACATTTCAGAACTTCTAAATTCCAGTGAGTAGAGTCCCAACCTGTTTACTCTTTTCTCATAAGGCAATCCCACCAAACCAGGGATCATCCCACTGAAACTTCTTTGAACTTCTTCCAATGAAATAAATCCTCCCTTAAATAAGGCATTTGACAGATACCACACCAATGATTATGACATGAGATAAAAACTTGACGTTTTAGGGGCAAAATATCAGCATGGTTGGAAGATTACTAAACAAAAAATGAACTATGCTAGAGATCCAAAACAAAAACAGAAATTGCTGGAGAAACTTTGATGAACTGTGATGAAGAGTCATGGGATGTGAAACATTAACTCTGTTTTCTTCCCACAGATGTTGCCAGATCTGCTGGGTTTCTCCAGAAATTTATGCTTTTGCTTTAGTTGGCTAAAATAATAAAAATAGGTCAGTTTTTAGTTTGGCAGAATGTTTTGGTGTGTCACAGAAATCAGTACTGAGCCTTAACCGTTTACAATTTACTCATTGATTTGGATTAAGTGACCAAATGTATTCCATTAAATCTGATCATGACACAAAGATGGATAGAAACTCAGTTGTGGAGACGACTTAAGAAGTCTGAAAAATAATAGACATGAAGTGAATTGGCAAAAAATTGGGCAGATTAAGTATCACGCAGGAAAATGAAAATTTATCCATCTTAGTAGGGAGACGAGAAAAGCAAAATGTTATTTAAATTGCAAGTTTACAGAATTCTGATGTACAGAAGGGTTCTGCATGAATTGCAAACTGTTAAAGTGCAATTGCCACATATGAAGGAAGGTAAAACGTACAGCTGTCTTCCCACAGCTTCAAGACCTTGCTCAAACTTGTGTACAGTCTTGGTGTCCTTATTTGAAAAAAGACATTGTTGCATTAAAACAGTTCAGAGTAGTTTAACTTGATTGATACTTGGGATGAGGTGTGCTATCATTCTGAGAAAAAGCTGAGCAGGTAGGCACTGTGTTCATTGGAGTTTAGATGAATGCGAGGGTATCTTTTTTTTTAGAATTAGAATCCCTAGAGTGTGGGAACAGGCCTTTCAGCCCAACAAGTCCACATCAACCCTCTGAAGAGTATCCATCCAACATTTACCCAGACTAATGTACCTCACCTACACATCACTGAACACTATGGGCAACTGAGCATGGCCAGTTCACCTAACCTATACATCTTTGGATTGTGGGAGAAAACTAGAGCACCCGGAGGAAACCCACCCAGACACGTGGAGAATGTGCAAATGCCAAACAGACAGTTGTCCGATACTGGGATTGACTCCGGGTCCCTGATGCTGTGCAGCAGCAGTGCTAAACATTGTGCCACTGTGCCACCTCAAAGTCTCCTATTGAGACATACATGATACTGAGGAGATGTGACAGGATGGATTTTAAAACAAAGCTTTTGCTTGCAGAGAGATACTAAGACCTGGCAACACAGACTGGGATAAAGGGATTTTTGCTTTTAAAATGGACATTGAAGAAGAATTTCTTACTCAGTGGATTGGAAAGGTTCTGATGTTCTCTTCCAGAGAGTGGTGGAGGCTGCATTATTGAATATATTTAAGTTAAAAATCACACAATACCAGGTTATATTCCAACAGGTTTATTTGAAAGTGCAAGCTTTCAGAGTTCTGCTCATTTGTCAGGACTAGCTACCTGATGAAGGAACAACACTCCCAAACTTGTCCTTTTAAGTAACCTGATGGACCATAACCTGGTGTTGTGTGACTTTTAACTTTGGTCACTCTCGTCCAATATCGACACATCCAGATCAAGAATATATTTAAGGCAGAGGTAGATCAAAGGTTATCGGGGTAGGCACGAATGTGGAGTTGAGGCCACAATCATGGGTGGCATGGTGGCTCAGTGGTTAGCGCTGCTGCCTCACAGCACCAGGTTCCCAGGATCGATTCCAGCCTTGGGTGACTGTCTGTGTGGAGTTTGCACATTCTCCCCGTGTCTGCGTGGGTTTCCTCCGGGTGCTCCGGTTTCCTCCTACAGTCCAAAGATGTGCAGGCTAGGTGAATTGGCCATTCTAAATTGCCCATAGTGTTAGGTGCATTAGTCAGAGGGAAATGGGTCTGGGTGGGTTATTCTTTGAAGGGTTGTTGTAGACTTGCTGGGCCGAAGGGCCTGTTTCCACACTGTAGAGAATCTAATCTAATCAGATCAGCCATGAATTACTGAATAGCCCAGCTGGCTTGAGGGGTTGAATGACCTTCACCTGCCTTTGGTTCATATGTGTGCATGACAGTATGAATGATGAAAGGACATTGCCCTTGTAAGGGAGACTAATAAAGGAAAAACAGCTTATGAATAAGAGGTCTCCCATTTAAGATAGAGATGAGGAGAAATGTTGCTGTCCTCTAAGAGGCCTTTATCCTCTTTCCCAGAGAGTGCATCTTTGAATATTTGTAGGAAAGAAGTAAATAGACTCTTGACTAAAACTGAAGTTAATATTTGGAAGGTTTGTGGTGTTGGAGGCCACAACAAGTTCAGTTATGATTTTATTGAGTAGTGAAGCAGGCTTGAGGGGCTGATTAGTTTACTTCTATTCCTAATTCCTGTATTAATCTGCCCAGATTCCCAAAATAAGATGCCGCCTGATTAAAATGTTTCCAGCCCAGGAGCTTGATAACAGAAAATTTACTCTTGTGTTTAGAAAATTAGTGATTTTGAATTTTCATGTGTAGGATATTCAATAAACACAGATTTAGAGTCAGCATGCTTTCCGTCTCAGCAATGTCGACGGATATCCTTTATGGTACAGCTTTTCATGCAGCATTTTGTTGAGAGAGGGCTTGCGGTCAATTTTGTGTGGTTGTTGGCTGTTGGAAAGTCAATCAGCGTCTTTCTCTCTCTACCATCCTGAGCCTGAGAAATAATTGCAATCGAATCATCGGTCATCTGCCTGAGTGCACCTTGCTTCTTGTTCAGCAGTTGCTTTCCAGAATTTGACTCAGATTGTAGACCAGCTTGTATGTTTATCTCTTCGGAGTCATCATTATCACCTGAGCCCTGGGACGAATCTGGAACAGAAGGAAAAGGTTATTGATGAGCACTTAAGGATGTCTGGAATTGATTTGATAAGTGGGAGATTCTGGCCCCTTCATTGGTCATGATGACTGGTCAGAGGCAAAGTATCATTCTACAGGGAAAGGGACAATATATTCCAATAAATGGATCCATATCATGTTAAAGACATTCACATCAGATCAAATTTATTCACATGTACATCTGTTGAAGTGAATATTTTATTCTGCTTTTACGTATCAGCCAATAGAATTAATCTCAAAATTGCAGTGATTCTCCTCTGTCCCACAGGAGATAAAGTTCTGCCAATGCCTCCCTCCCTCCCAATTCCAGTGCCCTCACTCTTCACTAACTGGGGATTCACTGCTTGGCTGTGTGTTATAGAAAAACTAAAAACAATGGAAAAAATCTCAGGAAGTTCGGCAGCATCTCTGTGGATAGGGAAATAGAGTTAACATTTTATGTCTGTGATCCTCTGTCAGAACTGGGAGAAGTAAGAGATGTAATAGGTTTTGAGAAAGACGTGGGTTGCACAAGCACTGAAAGAAGATATGTAGGCAATAGGGGTGGCATTTGGAAGTTTGTTGAAAGTGTTATGGTTCTGGACAGCCAGATGTGTGGCAAGTGCCTGTGCCATTGGTGTTGAGCTGGAGTCTGTGTTTCAGACATTGCAGGACATCAAAAGAGGAGGCAAAGTTATCTGGAGTCTTTGCTTGAGGGGCAGTCTCACCCCTGAGGCTAAATAGTGAACAAGTAAATGGCTTTCCTTCCATTATCAGGGCAGAATGGGAAATTCACAGTGATATCAATATCTTATGTGTAATTATTTTGGAAAATGTTGGTCAAATTTCAGGATTAGAAGTGTGTGAATACAAGTCAGGTATGTAGGGGACCAATATGTAGTAATGGAAGGGTTTTGGTCTTTGATTTATTCAATGGACAGGGACTGAAGGGTGAAGAAGAAAACTAACTGTTTCACCATTACTTAGGATGTCATTCATGCAGAAGGGAAATGTGAACTGAGACAGTATAACAAGAATATAGAAACAGTTCCCTGCAGTCACAACTGGGAGATCTAAAAGCCCTCCCAGTGCTGGAATTAAAAAGGTGGCATCTAGTTGCTCAGGTCCACATAATAACTGATAACACATGAAGAACAGTACTTTTACTTTTCTTTCATGGGATGTGAAGGCCACTATTAGTTGCTCATTCCGAATTTCCCTCGAAGAGATGGTGGTGAGCTGCTTTCAAAAACTGTTGCAGTCCATGTGGTGTACAGTGACTCTCAATGCTGTTAGGGACGGATTTCCAAGATTTTAACCCTGCAACACTGAAGAACAGGCTTTCTGTTTTTGATGGCAGGATGGTGAGTGAGTCAGAGAGAGACTTGGAGATAGTGCAGCACCCATGCAACTATATGCTGCTTTCTCTCAGGGGTCACTAGAAGAACTGTTTGAAACCAATTAAATATCTGGCAGACATTGAGTGGCTGCTGGGATAGCTGACCAAGCAGATTCCAGTGAGAGTTATGTCAGGGACCCAGCCCACAATGCAAATTTCAGCCCACCATGTTCATGCTATCCTGTACTTCACAACTTTCCTCCGCAAGTGTAATGTCTGTAGTGCCATCTCATTTGAGAAGGCAAGTTTTATGTATTTCTTGAGAAACATGTCATTTCTTATGGACACATATTGGCTTTTTTTCTTTCTAATTGGCCATATTCTTTCTTTAGCTATCATCTTACTTCTTCATGTGACTTATGTAACATATTGGCGTTTTTTTAAATTTTCTTACTCTGTTTCTTCATAGTCTCTGTTTTTATTATTTTTTCATGGAATGTGGGCAATGTTGGCAAAGGCAAAATTTGTGCCCATTCCAAACTCCCTTTAAATTGAGTGTCTAGCTTGGTCATTTCAGAAAGCAACTAAGAGTCAAATACATTATTGTGGACCTGGAGTCACATATAGGCCAGTCCAGCTAAGGGTGGCTGATTTCTCATTGATGTTAGTTTCTCAGCTCCAATCCTGATACTAGCTTTATATTCTATGTTAATCAATTGGATATAAATTCCATCAGAAGCCATCATGGGATTTGAACCCATATCCTCAGCCCATTAGCCTGGGCCTCTTATTTACTAATCTAGTGACATTCTGTGCAGTTTCCTTTTTAAAACATTCCTTTGTAACTCACCAAGCAGTTTTCTCAGTATTAAGCTTTCACAATCTAACTCAAGTTTCCCTTTGTTTGCCTTATTGTCCTTTGTCCATTCCTTCAATTGGTTTGAAACTTCGGACACAAAATTATTATGAAGCAACTTAATTAGGTAGGATCCAAAAACTTATCATTTATTTTAAATTCACATTAAAAGATACTTGTTGATTCATGTAAACAGTACCTGATAATATTGTTTTCTGCAGCTAAAAGTTGAGTTTCTTAAAAACAAACAAGAAAACTAATTACCAAGAGTGGCTTGGTAATAACACTACTGAACAGGCTGTCTTGAGACTCAAAGGATTTTTACAGGGCTGTTAGATTGAATCAATGCAAATGAAGAAGGAAAGACCTACTTGATTTGGTCCTCACCAGTCTACATGTTACAAATACAACTATCCATGACAATCTTATCAGAGTGATCACTGCACAGTCTTTGTGGAGACAAAGTCTCATGTTCACATTTGGAACACCCTCCATTGTGTTGTGTGGTTCTACCATCATGTGACATTCTGGTGTTAAAGTTGATCAGAACTTGAACTGAACCAGCAATGTACATGTTGCAAGAGAAGTTCAGTGGCTGTAAATTCTATGGTTAGTAATTCAGCTATTGTCTCTTTAAATCCTGTAATCTGCAAGACACAGGTCAGGCAGATAATGGAATATTGCCTGGATGAGTGCAGCTTGAACAACATTCAAGAAGTTTGATATCATGAGGACTAATTAAGCCACTTAATTGATATGTCATTCACCACCATAAACTTTCATTCTGACCACTGACAATGTCCAGTGGCAATAGTGTGTCCCTTCTATAAGATGCACTACATCAACTCACTAAGGCGCCTTCAAAAACACCTCCTAGATCTATGGATCCTAGCATCTAGAAAGAAAGGGGCAATAGAGATGATTCTCAGCAAGCTTCACATTTCCTGACTGGTACCTATATTGAATTTCCATCACATTGTCACAAGGTTAAAATCCTGGTACTCACTCCCTAACAGCACTGTGAGTGTACCAATGCTGCACATACTGCAGCAGTTCAAGAAGATGGCACGCTGCACCTTGAGATTCCAACACCTGATTATGAAAGTAGCCTTGCCAGAGATCCTCACATTGCATTGGTAAGACAAAACTTATAACGTTCATCAGGTATATTTTCCAAAGTGTAGAAAATGACTGTGTTGATCAGTCATTACTCAGGGACTACAGCACCAGTAATCAACTCTGAATGTATATATTTAGTTCATAATTATGAGTTGGTTTTGTGTGAAATGTAATGACCTGAGAGCAGAATTTCCAGCTGTCAGACCAGGAATTCAAAATCTTGCATTATGTCTGGAAACATGGTTTATGATAGCCTGGGTTGCTCTTTCTCAGTACTGATATGTTAAGTTAAATGGCCTCTTTCGGTGCCAGAAATGTTCTGTTTCTATAAAGCAGAAAATAACAAATTTATCTAATGACATCTTCCTACCACTTGATGTCAGCAAGGAATTAATGTTTGGTGATAATGAATGATATTTGAAATCCACTGAAGTTCACTGAAAGTGTCTTCCAGTCCCAAGTGCCTCATGCAGAAATGCTAGATTTCTGTCTCAACTAGGGGATGCCTGACCTTTCTATTCAGTTGGATTCCTTTCTAATTGATGACTTCAAGTTTTCTCAAGTTCCCATCAGGTCATCAGTGAGATCGAAGTCCACCTTAATCATTATAATCATTGTCCATTGTAAATATGATACTAAATCATTGTGACTTCTACCCTACTAGAATAGTTCCTCAATTGTTCATTCTTTTTCACACATTGGGATGAATCTTATCTTTTTTCAGCTAGGTGCAAGTTACATTACATTTTCTGACACCTTTCACCACAAGGTCTGACCACTTTTCTCACCATATTTTACAAAATTGCTCAATAACTACCTACCCAACACCAATGGTATCCAACACATCAGATTCCAGCCCCATCTCACCATGCATCATTCCTTGAAAAACTCACTCCTTGGTGGAAAGACAGGAATCCCTTGCATTTGTGCCATCTTTGAGACACTGCTGTGCACCCCAGACAAGCACTCGCAATCCAGTGTTGCCCTGACCAGCAAAGTAATAGCATAGCAGCCACAAAGCCGCACTGTCCATATTGTACAGCCAGCAGAGCTGATACATTTTCACATATGCAACACCTTTCTTTCACCCATATTGCCATTTCAACACAAAATCTCTGTCTATGTGAATACTCTCTGTGAGGGTTCATTATTATTTTTCAGAGCCCAATGATCACCCAAATGTTGTCATTATCCAGTTATGAAACATCATAGACAGGCAAGGATTTGGACATGTCCAAACCTGATATTTTATTGTCAGCCAATAATAGAGAACACAAAGAAAATGAATACATGTTGCAGTTCACACTCACACTCACTCTCCCTGAAAGTAGCCACACAAATGGATAAGGTGGTATAGAAGGCTATGATTTGCTTGCCTTTATTGTCCGGAATTGAGTAGAAGAGTCAAGATTCCTGTTGCAGTTTTAAAAGACTTTAGTTAGGCCACACTTAGGGTATTGCATTCAATTCTGGATGCCACATTACTGGAAGGTTGTAGAGGATTTGGACAGGGTGCAGAAAAGGTATCCCAGGATGATGTCCAGATTAGAGGGTATGAGCTATAAGGAGAGGCTAGAAAACTCAGGTTGTTTTCGCTTGGGTGTTGAAGGCTATGGGGAGACTTGATAGAAGTTTCTATAAAATAATGAAATGCATAGTTAGGTTGATGGTCAGAATCTTTTTCCTAGAGTTGAAATATTTAATACTAGGTGACATGCATTTAAGGTGAGAGGGAGAACGTTCAAAGAAGACATATGGGACAGGTGTTTTTTTTACACAGAGAGTGGTAGAAGTCTGGAACGCACTGCCGGGGTGGTGATGAAGACAGATGCAATAGGAGCATTTAAGATACTTTTACATAAGCACATGAATATGCTCGGTATGGAGGAATATGAACCAATGGCAGGTAGAAGGGATTAGTTTCATTTGGCCTCATGTTTGGCAGGACATCGTGGGCTACAGGGCCCATTCCTGAGCTGTGCTGTTTTATGTTCTAATGTGAACCAAGTACTCGCATGATGACCTTGACAAGCTCATGATGTCTGTAACCAGGCAATCTGCTGTAATCAAGTGTCAACCTGGCCCAGTCTGCCTTGCAGGGACTGATGCAGCTGAACTGGGTCATCCATTAAGAAAGCATCCTTCTCCCCAATGTCCTCATCCTTCGCCTGGAAAACTGGTCTCATTCCCCAGTTCCAAGTGTCTATCATATTGACTTGTTGCCTCCTCCATTTGTGCAGAACAAACAGCAAGATAATGAGGTACATTCTGTCAGAATGATATTGTAGGCACCTCCCACACCCGCAACACTGATCCAAGCTATGCACTATCTTCAGCAGCTCCTTTATCTGCTCCACAACACCCCTGGTCACATTATGTGAACCATGCTGGTGAAGGGGCCACACTGACTGAGTAACCAACGGAGTGCATCATATCCACTGCCATACCAATCCCCTTCCCATCTCAATGATTCCACTTTCCATTCATTAGAACTCATCATCATACTTACATGACTCATTTTGCTGTGACAGTCCCCTCATCCCACAAATACGGGGACAAGTTTGTCGAGCTTTCACCTCCTTTTATGTTATTGCTGTGAACTCAATCACTGCTGAGATAGTAACGTTAAGTTAGTTGGCACCATGATACAATCTGCCTTTGACACATAAGCACCTTCACTCTGCAAGCATTGCACATGCATGAAGAGCCAATTAAACAATTTGAAATGAGCTGGAGTTGGTAAATCCATGCTTCATATATGTGCCTCTTCAATGCCCTAATGTCCAGCAAATGTGGATCCCAACCTTCCAACCAACAAGGGGACTGACTGCACCAACTCTAGGCATTGTCTTAGCCATTTCCAGTTGAATTTTGCATTTTCAGAACAGTAAGCGATGGCAATGAATGCAGTTCACAGTGGATACTGTCATCACTGGACTCCACCTGGTCAATTGGTTATCTACTCGCCAGATCCTCCATGTGTCCTTTTACTTTGCACAATTCTGACAGTCCAGTGCCACCCATCCAACCCCTATACAGAAACCCATCACATTGAACCGTTCCTCCATCTTTCTTTCAAACCCCCTGAACTCTAGCAATGCTCGTTAATGCTACTTTT
Organism: Hemiscyllium ocellatum; assembly: GCF_020745735.1. NCBI lineage: Eukaryota > Metazoa > Chordata > Chondrichthyes > Orectolobiformes > Hemiscylliidae > Hemiscyllium > Hemiscyllium ocellatum. Next base: position 109,400,210 of record NC_083402.1, read on the forward strand.
CACTCCTTCTGTGAAGACCAGAAGAATGCTTACTGTCAGTAACCCCACTTCCTATAGCATACAATATCTCCGGCACCCCATACAGCCATCGCCATTCTTGTCCCCAGCTCCAAAAGTGCCTCTGCTTTGTGGAACCCACCTTAACTCTCTCACTCACTTTCTGTAAGTGTTCTAGGTGGGTGACTGACTGTGGCCAAGCTCATGGATTCTGTGTCAACTGCTTCTCTGTTTGATGGTACCAGGACATCTCATCAGCAACAGACCCCTGTTTGACTATACTGCAGCTTTTCCACCTGTTGATTTTTTTTACGGCACGGTGGCACAGTGGTTAGCACTGCTGCCTCACAGCACCTGTAGACCCGGGTTCAATTCCCAACTCAGGCGACTGACTGTGTGGAGTTTGCACGTTCTCCCCGTGTCTGCGTGGGTTTCCTCCGGGTGCTCCGGTTTCCTCCCACAGTCCAAAGATGTGCGGGTCAGGTGAATTGGCCAAGCTAAATTGCCCGTAGTGTTAGGTGAGGGGTAAATGTAGGGGTATGGGTGGGTTGCGCTTCGGCGGGTCGGTGTGGACTTGTTGGGCCGAAGGGCCTGTTTCCACACTGTAAGTCTAATCTAATCTAAAAAAAATGTACAATATGTATTGCTGAACAGGCAACTGGCACATGCTGTAGGTGTTAGATTGAGATCTCACTGTGAAATACAACAAGATGTTCCCTCCTCTGTGCATATTCCTACTGACAAGTAGACTGTCTGTGTGTCTATATAAAGGAGCTTATTAATACTGTATAGCACTACTAATAGCCTTTGTCTCTGGCTGAAGCATGAATGCACAGACAGACAGAGGGTGGCACAGTGGCTCAGTGTTTAGCACTTCTGTTTCACAGCACCAGGGACCCGGGTTCAATTCCAGACTTGGGTGACTGTCTGTGTGGAGTTTGCACATTCTCCCTGTGGGTTTCCTCCAGGTGCTCCAGTTTCCTCCCACAATCCAAAGATGTATAGGTTGGTTGAATTAGCCATGCTAGACTGGCCATAGTGTTAAGTGCATTAATCAGGGGTAAATATAGAGTAGGGAATGTGTCTGGGTGGATTACACTTCAGAGTGTCAGTGTGGACTTGTTGGGCCAAAGCGCCTGTTTCTACACTGTAGGGATTCTAAGACATGCGAGTAAGGCAAAGTAAAGCATTGATGCTGCAAACATTCAGGGAGACACTACGTAAGTGATTACTGACAGAGCAAGAAACCTTGTGATAAAGCCTGGTTCAATCCATGAACTGGGTACCTGTTGTGTGAATGAAGTGCCTCTATTTAAGGAAGGGACTGTTGAAAATGAATGATTATTAAGATTTTGTACAGTTAGGAAAAAGAGATCCCATCCAGACTGAGACGCAACTGGAATGAATATATAGTTTGAGGGATTTGGAGGTAATGTGGGAATTCAATGTAGAGGGCAAGAGGTGCTTTTTAGTTGCTCTTTTGGCTCATGGACTGTAAGGTCTTTTTACAGGATCAATTAAATCAAGATTAGAGGCCTGGTGGAAGAGAGTGACATCATAGTTCAACCATAAGTTCATTGGTTGGTGATAGCTACTAATTTGACTATCTATCATCGGTTACTTTCGGATTGAAGGTAAATAGGAGAAGTATTTGCAGACTACAAACTAAAAGACGAGTATGACATTTCTAAAAATCAAATTAAGAACTAAGTCATTAAAATAGAGATGTGGTGCCAGGCGATATGTTATACCTGCATGATGTGAGAGTTAGTAAACCCCATTGTGGTTCATAATGAGCACATTTGTAGCAAGTATTGGTTGATTGACAGTGGATGTGCTGGAGTTTGAGCTTCAGACACAGCGACACATCAGATGTTGTATTTCAGGAAGCAGTCACACATCTTAGATTAACTGCCTCAAATTTGATCAATGATCAAGGTGTGACTACAAGCAAGGTAGGTAGAGGCCTCCAAGAGGCAACACTGAAGGAACCTGAGCACTTGAACTTGTCTAATAGGTTTGAGGTTCTTGCCTCCTGTGAGAATGAGAGCAGGGGCTATAGGGAGGCTTAGCAAATTGACCATAGTACCATGACACAGGAAGCCATTTGAAATAGGAGAGAAAAGAGAAATGTAGCGGTAATCAGGGAGAGTATATTCAGGGGTATCAACACTGTTCTCTATGGCCATGATCAAGAGTCACAAGACTGTGTTGCCTGCCTGATGCCCAGGTTCAGAACATCTCATCTCAGGTGCAGAGAAACTTGGAATGGAAGAAGGAAGATCCAGTTGTTGTTGTCTGTGTAAGTGCCAATGATATAGGTTCAAGTCGGGAAGAATATGAGCAGCTCGAGGCTAAATTGAAAGGAAGGACAAAAGAAGTATTAATCTCTGGAGTAGTAACCGAGCCATGAACAAGTTGACAGAATGTCAACGAGATTAAAGAGAGAAACACATGCCTCAAAGATTGGTGTAAGAGAAACAGATTTGAACTCATGGGACATTGGCATCAGTGCTGGGGAGAGATGGAGCTGTTTCGATGTGAACAAGAATTCTTGCAAATAACTAGGGTTGTAGACAGGGCTTTGAACAAAATAGTAAGGGATGAGTTCAGTTGCATTCAAAATTATGGATGAAGTTAAATGGCAGGGGGAGAACTCATCAGACATTTAAATTTCCAGAATAGTTACAAGATAGAGGGTATAGAAAGGGTCAGGATCTAACTTCAGGCAGAGCAGATAAGGGGACAAGGAGCACTCAACACAGGATTGAGGGAGATGTACTTAAATGTGTGCAGTATATGAAACAAAATGAATGAGCCTGTAGTGCAGATTGAAATTGGCAGGTATGATGTGGGCAGCACAGAGATGTAGCTTCAAGGGAATCAGGTGGGAAGAGGAGAGGAGGTTGACTTATCAGTAAGAAATGAAATTAAGACAATAAGAAGATTTGATATAGAGTTAGAAAGCACAGTATCTGTCTGTGTAGAGTTGAGGAATTGCAAAGGCACAAAGGCTCTGGGCTAGGAAAGTCAGGCTGGTCGCAACTTCAAGAAAATTAATTTGTAGGCTGTCTACAAGATTTTTTTTAGAGCAGCTTGTGCTAGACCCCACTAGGGAACAGGCAATTCTGGATTTAGTGATATGTAATCAGGCAGACATGATGAAGGAGCATAAGGTGAAGGAACCCTTAGGGGGCTTTGACCATAATATGATAAAATTCACCCTGCAATATGAAGGGAGAAGATTGAGTCAGATGTAGCAGTATTACAACTGAGTAAAGGTAACTACAAAAACATGAGGAAGAAGCTGGCCAGAACTGATTGGAAGAGGAGTCTAGCAGGGAAGACAGTGAAACAGCAATGCCAGGAGTTTGTGTGGGCAATTCGAGAGACACAGCAGAAATTCTTCCCAAGGAAAAAGGAACATACTAGGTGGGGAAAGAGGTAAAAACAATGACTGCAGATGCTGGAAACCAGATTTTGGATTAGTGGTGCTGGAAGAGCACACCAGTTCAGGCAGCATCTGAGGAGCAGTAAAATCGACATTTCGGGCAAAAGCCCTTCATCAGGAATAAAGGCAGAGAGCCTGAAGGGTGGAGAGATAAGCTAGAGGAGGGTGGGGGTGGGAAGAAAGTAGCATAGCGTACAATAGGGGGAGGGGATGAAGGTGATAGGTCAGAGAGGAGGGTGGAGTGGATAGGTGGAAAAGAAGATAGGCAGGTAGGATAAGTCATGGGGACAGTGCTGAGCTGGAAGTTTGGAACTAGGGTGAGGTGGGGGAAGGGGAAATGAGGAAACTGTTGAAGTCCACATTGATGCCCTGGAGTTGAAGTGTTCCGAGGTGGAAGATGAGGCGTTCTTCCTCCAGGCGTCTGGTGGTGAGGGATCGGTGGCGAAGGAGGCCCAGGACCTCCATGTCCTCGGCAGAGTGGGAGGGGGAGTTGAAATGTTGGGCCAAAGGGTGGTTTGGTTGATTGGTGCGGGTGTCCCAGAGATGTTCCCTAAAGTGCTCTGCTAGGAGGCGTCCAGTCTCCCCAGTGTAGAGGAGACCGCATCGGGAGCAACGGATACAATAAATGATATTGGTGGATGTGCAGGTAAAATTTTGATAGATGTGGAAGGCTCCTTTAGGGCCTTGGATGGAGGTGAGGGAGGAGGTGTAGGCACAGATTTTGCAATTCCTGCGGTGGCATGGGAAGGTGCCAGGATGGGAGGGTGGGTTGTAGGGGAGCGTGGACCTTACCAGGTAGTCACGGAGGGAACGGTCTTTGCAGAAGGCGGAAAGGGGTGGGGAGGGAAATATATTCCTGGTGGTGGGGTCTTAGAGGCAACCATAGCTGACAATGGAAGTCCAAGACAGCACAAAAGCAAAGGAAAAAACATACAATGTGTCAATGATTAGTTGGTCCACTAGAGATTTGGGAAGCTATTAAAAACCAGTAGTTGACATCTAAAAAGGCAATAAGGGAAATGAAAATGAAATATGAAAGTTACCTAGATTGTAATATAAAGAAAAAATACAATATTTCTTTTAGATATATAAAATATAAGACAGAGACAAGAATTAACATTCGGCTGCTGCAAAATGAGGCTGGCGAAATTGTAATGGGTAACAAAGAAATGGTGAGAAACTGAATAAGTATTTTGTATCAGTTTTCACAGTGGAAGACACCAGCAGCATACTAGAACTTCAAGAGAGTTAGGGACTGAGGTGAGAGTACTGGCCATCACTAAAGTGAATGTGCTAGGGAAGCTGAAAGGTCTGAAGACAAATAAATCACCCAAACCAAATGGGCAACATCCCAGCATTCTAAAAGAGATAGCTGAGAAGATTGTACAGGCATTAGTGATGATCTTTCAAACATCACCAGAGTCAGACAGGGTCCCAGCGGATTGGAAAATGGCTAAAATAACACTTTGTGTAGGAAGGGGGCTGGAGAATTCAAGAAATAATAGGGCAGTTAGTCTGAACTTAGTCATTCTAAGATCTTAGAGTCTATTATTAAGGTTGAGATTGTGGAGTACTTGTAATTGCATGGTAAAATAGGGCTAAGCCAACATGGCTTCATCAAAAGGAGGTCATGCCTGGCAAAGCTGTTAGAATTCTTTGAGGAGGTAATTAGCAAGTTAGACAAAGTTGAGTCACTGGCCATGATTTATTTGGATTTCCAGAAGGCCTTTGACAACGAGCCGCATAGGCGATTGCTAAATTAGAATGAGCCCATGGAGTTAAGGGCAATGCAATGGTATAGATAAAGCATTGGCTGACTGGCAGAAGGCACAGAATAGGGATAAAATGGTCTTTATCAGGATGGTAGTCAGTGACTAGTGGAGTTCCACAGGGGTCAGTGTTGGAACTACAACTATTCATATTGTACAATAACAAACTAGACAAATGAACCAAGGGTATTGGTGTTTAGTTTGCAAATGACACAAGGATAGGCAGAGGTGTAGGCAGTGATGAGGAAGCAGGGAGGCTGCAAAAGGACTTGGACATACTAAACATGTGGGCAAAGAAATGATGGATGGAATACAATGTGGGAAACTGTGAGATTGTGCATGTTGGTGGGAAAAAATAAAGGTGTGGGCTATTTTCTAAATGGGGAAAAGCTTCAAAAATCTGAAACATAAAGAGACTTGGGAGTCCCAGTTGAGGATGATCTTAAAGTTAACATGTAAGTTTAGTTGGCCATTTGAAAAGCAAATTCAATGTTCGGATTCATTTTAAGATCGCTAGAATACAAGAGCAGTGATGTACTACTGACGTTAAATAATGCTCTGGTTTGCACTGCATTTGGAATATGGTGAGCAGGTTTGGACCCCATGTCTAAGGAAGGGTATGTTGCCTTGGAGGGGGTCCAGAGAAGGTTTACAAAAATTATCCCAGGGATGAATGACTTGTCATGCAAGAAGCAGTTGAGGACTCTGGGTCTGTACTTGATAGAGTTAAGAAGGATAAAGGGAGAATCTAATTGAAGCTTACAGAATACTAGAAATCAAGGATAGAGTGGATTTGAAAAGATATTTCCATTGGGAGCCAAGGGCACAGTGTCAGTCTGAAGGGAACTCCTTTTAGAACTGAGATGAGGAGAAATTTCTTCAGCCAGAGTGTATTTAATCTATGGTACTCTGCATCAGAGAGCTGAGGAAGCCAAGTCATTGAGTGCATTTAAGGTAGACATAATTGATATCTTGATATTAGAGGGGATCAAGGGTTAAAAGGAGAATGCCAGAGAATGGGAGTACATATCAGCCATGATTGAATGGCAGAGCAGACTCAGTGAGCTAAATAGCCTAATTCTGCTCCTATATCTTATGGTCTTATGGTCTTTCATGCATCCTTTTCAACGCTAGCTGTCATTGCATGCTGCAATGGAAATCTGTGTTTCTTATGCCGCCTGCAATTGGTTCAGGGGGTTGCCTCGATACTCATGAAGTGTTTGCAAATTCCTGATGTCAACGTTAGTGAATGAGTGGTTGGAGAATGTGTCCTGAGGCATTGTTTACTGCTAAACTGCTGTAATTTCAGCCTGATGCTGCATATTCAGTATTCTCTTTCTAATTTATAGCTTGATTTATCTGTAATGTGCTGACCAATATTTATCACTCAATTAGCAGCAGAAATGCAGACTGACTGACCATACTTACATGTTTGTGAGTTCTTGTAATTGCCAATTTGGCTGCCTTATTTCCTAAATGACAGCAGTGAACATACTTCAAAGCTTCAAAGTTGTTATGGGGAATATTGATGATCCATTCTTTCAGTTCTAGGATTTTATGTGCATTGAACTCCAGTTGGAGGTCCTTTGGAGCAAGCAGCAAGCTTGCCTAAAACCTAAAAGGCTGAGTGTGCTGCTCCCTCAGTCAAAATAAGCCTTGCCAGCCTTCTCTCCTTGATCAGTCACAAATCTCACCATAACCCACGTCTCTCAGTCACGTATAAGATTCTGGTCATTGTGTTGAGTCCCTCCGGCAATAATATGATGTCAATTTTGTTAAAAGTTGGGCACAACAACCATTTCTATTAATGAGGATGGGGGACAAACAGGCTGAGAACTCTGTTAAGCTTTTAAAATCAAGGAGTACAACCACTGAAGTCCAGTAAACACAGCGAGAAGATTAGAAGACCAGCAAGTCAATAAAAGTCATAAGGGTTCTCAGGTGATGCACTATAACTTTAGCTGCAGAACTATGTATACTTCTGAGAATTAGCTTTCCCTCGCTACCACCTCTCTGCCATCATCCCATATTTTAAGTAATGTAAAACAACCCACTGACCAGAGATAATGTGCCATACACAGTATTTAATATGAACAGGAAAGCAATGTTGTTTCTTTAATCAGTGATTGTATACATTATATTTTTCAGGGTGCGGTGGTCTCTTTAAACAGAAACAATTGGAATGGGAACTTCCTCCAAGCTGCAACTTGTTCCACCATCTTACGTTTGCTGGAAAATCAATTCCAAGGATTCCACTGCATTGCTAGTAATATTATGGTAGTGGAATGAGATCAAATACAAAGAGAATTCTGGATAATACTTAGTACAGCTTCCAACAGGCTCTTTAAACCAATGCAAAGTGCAATTTGATTTGACTGGAATAATACAAGTAAGTTTAAGCATTCCAGAAAGTGTACTTCAATGTAAGGAGAAGAATAAAGTAAACATTTAATGCTTTTTTTGTGTAATTTCAGCCTGATGCTGTACATTCAGTATTCTCTTTCTAATTTTTTGCTTGATTTATCTGTAATGTGCTGACCAATATTTATCACTCAATTAGCTGCAGAAATGCAGATTGACTGACCATACGTACATGTTTGTGAGTTCTTGCAATTGCCAATTTGGCTACCTCATTTCCTAAATGACAGCAGTGAACATACTTCAAAGCTTCAAAGTTGTTATGGGGAATATTGATAATCCATTCTTTCAGTTTTAGGTTTTTATGTGCATTAAACTCCAGTTGGCTTTTCTGGGGCTAACTGCCCAATGAAACTTGCTGTTAGAGTGCATTATTGAGAACTCCTAACAAATTAAGTTTTTTTGCTATTCATATTTAATACAATAAATATATTCCTGGGTCCATTCCATTGATAAATAAAATCAAATCACAGGTTAATAGCAATAACATTTAAACTCTTCACTTGTTAGAGATCAATGACTTTTTGCTCAACCATGGTCAGGAGTGAATGTCATTACTCACCAAACTGTTGGGGACGGAGACTTCGCATGACCGAACGTCTGCAGATCTCAAGGACTTTCTTTATATAATCATGACCACAAAGCTCTGTAAATTCCTTATTCAGCTCTGTCTCAGCAGGATTTCCAGAGCTCACAAAGAAGGGTAGCAATAGCCCAATTACCAGCACCAAAGCCAGACTCTTCATTGCAGCCCCCAAGTGATCAGCTTTGGCCACTCTGATTCTGTAGAGGAACCTAATGCCAATTGCTCCACTCACTTTCTAATGATTCTATTATGCAAATTGTAATTGCCTTTTTTGGTTGATCTGAAGTTCATTTATATCCTTGAGTTTTAAGTTCTTTGGTTCCTTCTCTTTATAGCAGTTTTGCCCCATTGGCTGGGACTCATTAGCATTGTTTCTCATTAACTTTTGTTCCCAGTGATTTGAATTTTTTTCGCAATTCCATGATGTCCAAAACAAACATAATTGCTTTATTTAATGTTTGGTTCAACCAGTAGCTGTTTGCTATTGATATCTAATAGGTCTTATGAGTTCACTAACTGGTAAACATGCTGGTAGAGTTCATTATTGAGAACTCCAAAACAATTAATTTGTTGCTATTCACATTTAATACATTACACCAGCATTTTAGTTACATTGTACATTATTTTGTTGACGGTGGTATGCAGTTGAGTTAAAACAATTGTTTTCTTACAAAAATGTAGTTCCATGCAGACCAACAAATGAAATTCAAGCACCAGTAATGAAGAGAGTATTTTGTCTTTTATGGAACCAAGGTAATTTCATTTCATGTCAGTTGAGTTGTTTTGGATAAGTATTCAAACTTTCAGTCTGCAGCTTCTTCGTTGATGTATAGCTCACATAAGAAATTTCATGAGAGATGTATAATCATCCATCTCTCTCTCTCTACTTTGGAAACAGTAGAATAGGAATGATTGTTTGACCTAAGTGGTAAAGGTTGGCGTATGTTCAATATTTGGCCATTGGTCTTGTTTACATTGAACTGGCAGGGTGACCAGAGAAGCAGGAGAATTACAATCAAAGAGCAAGACATTGTCAAGCCAGAGTGGACCACAAAGAGATGAGGAAAAGTGTGTGATGGAGAATGAAGAAATGTTAGGGGGCCATGATATTCATATTCATTGGCTTAGTAAAGGCCTGACAGTTAACAACAATCAATGGGGCTGTATAAGCAGCAATTTGTGTTGGTGCCTGTTAGTGGAATCAATCCATTTAGCCAATTTATTGGAGCTTACATATGAAGTAACACATCTTGTTGATAAAGATGAATCAATAGATGTGCTTAGATTTCCAGAAAGCATTTGATGAGGTTATATATCAAATGTGATTGTAAAAAATAGAAGCTCATGGCTAAAGGGCTAACATATTAGCATGGATAGAAGGTTAACTGTTCTAGTTTCAATACATACAAAACCAAAATCTTTAATGTTGTTCTTCTATTTAGCACTTAAGATTTGTACTTTTTAATAAACATTTATCCTATCCTCTGAGGCCAGTGGTAAAGACAATGCCACAACTCCTATCTTATATATTTTTACTCAACTCAGACATGTTTAGACTCAAATTTGAAGCAAGTGGACTTGAACACTGACCTTCTGACTTAGTGGTACGGATCCTATGCCCTAAAGCCCCCCTAATGTTTTATTTTCCATATCAACCTGCTTTGGGCATGTTATGCCACACCTTTGCAACCATCACACCCTGAGGAGGGATTTCAACCCTAATCTTCTAGCTTGGAAATCAAGCCTTACTCCTGCGCTATTTGTGCCTCTCTATCTTTTCCGTATAGAAAATTACTTTTTAAACATCAATCTGTTTGGATATGTTATAACATGCCTCTGTGACAGGTGGGATTTGAAGTCAAACTTTCTGGTCCAGGGATATGAGCACTCCTACTATGCCACAAGAACTAATCTGATTTGTTCTCAATTTTTTTTTGATCAGCCTAGGTATGTCGAACCTGGACCTTGTAGCCTTGAGATCAGGACAGCCCCAATACTTCATAATTGTCCACTTCTCCTTCTTTTATATTTAATTTTGAATAAGACTGCTTGGACATGTTTATTAAAGGCATCCATTCTAGGTAGGATCATAACTTGGATCTTTAAGATATCTTTTTATCTACTTATTGACCTGTTCAAACTCATTATGGCACACTTCTGTGAATTAACCAATTAATACCTGTCATCTTTCGGTTGAAAATTAATTTGACACTGAGAAGCTGCAGCTGTCAGAAGAAGCAGGGGTTTTGAAAACATGCCTGAACCATGCATAGAGCAACCCAAAGCTGCTCTCTGTGTCTTAAGCTGAAGTGGGTCTTCTGGACAATACAGACACTTCTTGAGTCTCAGAAACACTGATCTGAGAAAGATAGCCTTCATGGTCTAAGTAGAAAGGTAATGTATCCCACACTGTCAAAGGGAATTAAGAACAAGAATGCCCTGCTGGATCCCAACCCAAATGCAGTTTAAATAAGGAAAGTCAGCATGTATTTGCTAAGGGAAAATCATGTTTAACCAACTAGCTTGAGTATTTTTTTGCTGAGATAGCAGTTGACAAAAGTTGATTTTGTGTAGATGGTCTTCAAAGAGATGTTTGACAAAAAGTGAGGTGGTCACACCTAAGGTACAGGCAGAGAGTGGCTGAGTGACCACCAGGAAAAGCAAAGGAATCCCCTATGGCCATCCCCCTCAAAAACAAATCTACCTTTTTGTATACTGTTGTGGGGGATGGCCATTCAGGGAAAAGCAACAGTAACCAGATTGTTGGCATTACTACTGGCTCAGGGACACAGCTGGAAAGGGTAAAGGTAAACAGGACCTGTACAATAGGAGACTTGATAGCTAGGAGGACAGATAAGAGGTTCTGTTGCTGCAAACAAGAATCCAGAAAGCTGCCTCCCAGGTGCCAGGCTCCAGGCTGTCTCAGAGCGGCTCAAAACATTCTCAAGGGAGAGGGTGAACAGCTAGAAGTTATTGTATACATTGGCACAAATGACATAGGTAGAAATAGGGATGGGGTCCTGCAGAGTGAGTTTAGAGAGCTAGGAAACAAGTTAAAAACCAGGACCTCGCAGGTGATAATTTCCAGATTACTTCCAGGGCTATGTGCTCGTGAGGGTCAGAACAGGAGGATATGGCAGATAAATGTTTGGCTAAAGAATTATTACAGGGGGCAGGGATTCAGATTTTTAGATCATTGGCATCTTTTCTGGGGCAGGGGTGACCTGTTCAAGAAGGACAGGCTGCACCTGAACTGAAGGGAGACCAATATCTTGGTGGCCAGGTTTGCTACTGCTGCAAGGGAGGTTTTAAACTAGATCGGCAGGGGTTTGGGATCCTCAAACACTTGGAGGCAAGTGCAAGGCTTGAAGGAGATATGGTAATCAGGAATAGTAAGTTGAAGAAACAGGGCAGGCTGGAACACGACAGGGAGCAAGGAATGCCTGTTGGATTAGATTGCATCTATTTCAATGCAAGAGAGCTGACAGGTAAGGCCGATGAGTTCAGGGTGTGGATAGGTACGTCGGACTGGGATATTATAGGTGCGACATCAAGGGCTAAAGGGCCTGTACTGCTCTGTAATCATCTATAGCCATGACAGAAACATGGCTAAGGGAGGGACAGGACTGGCAGCTTAATATGCCAGGGTACAGGTGCTTTAGGCAGGACAGAGGTGGTGGAAGGATGGGAGGGGGAGTTACGTTTTTGATTAAGACAAGTATCACAGCAGTAGTCAGAGATGAAGCAACTAAAGGATAATCTAGTGAGGCTTTATGGGTGGAGCTAAGATATAAGAAAGGGATGGTGACGTCACTGGGGTTATATTATAGTAGGAGATTTTAATTTTCCTAACATAGACTGGGACTGCCAGAGTATTAAGGCCTTAGATGGGGTGGAATTTGTTAACTGTATTCAGGAATGTTTCCTCAAGCTGTACATAGAGAGTCCTACTCTGGAAGAGGCAAACCTCAACCTACTCTTGTGAAATAGGGCAGTAAAGGTGATGGAGGTGACAGTGGGGGATTTCTTAAGGACCAGTGACCATAATTCTATTAATTTTAAAATAGCTATGGAGAAGGACAAAACTGGTCCACAGGTTCAAGTTGTAAAGTGGGGCAAGTTGAATTTTGATGGAGTTAGACAGGAGCTTGCAGGGGTTGATTGGAATAGTTTGTTTGCAGGCAAAGGGACCTCTGGCAAGTGAGATGGGTAGAGTTCAAGGTTTATATGTTCCTGTGAGGGTAAAGGGCAAAATTGGCAGGAATAGGGAACCCTGGATGACAAGTGATTGAAGCTTTGACCAGAGAAAAGAAGAAAGTGTGGCTCAGGTACAGGCAGCTGGGATAAAGGAATCCCTGGAGGTATATAGGGAATACAGGAATTTACTGAAGAAAGAAATCAGGAGGGCAAAAAAAGGGTACGAGGTAGCCTTGGTTGAGAAGGTTAGGGTGAATCAAAAGAGTTACTTTACATATATTAAAGGAAAAGGAATAACTAGAGAGAGAATAAGGCCCTCAAAGACTAATGTGGACATGTATGTGTAGAACCGCATGAGATGAACGAGGTTCTCAATGAATAGTTCTCCTCTATGTTTACCATGTAGAAAGACATGAAGACTTGGGAATTTTTAGACATTAGTGGTGATATCTTGGGGACAGTCCATAATCACAGTAGAAGAGATATTGGATGTATTAGAATGTACGAAGGTAGATAAATCTCCTGGTCCTGACCAGATATATCCAAGAACACTGCAAGTAGCTATAGAAGAAATTGTCGTGGCCCTGACTGATATTTTTGCATCATTGTTAGCCATGAGTGAGGTTCCAGAAGACTGGAGGGTAGTGAATGTTGTTCCTTATTCAAGAAGAGCTGCAAAGAAAAACCTGGGAACTATAGACTAGTAAGCTTAACATCTGTGGTGGGTATGTTACTTGAGAAGATTCTGAGGGAGAAGATTTACATGCATTTGGAAAGACAGGGTTTGATTAAAAGTAGTCCGCATGGTTTTGTGAGTGGTAGATTATGCCTCACAATTTGTTAGAATTCTTTGATGAAATGACCAGGAAGGTTGACAAGGACAGGGTGGTAGACATAGTCTATATGGTTTTCAGTAAGGCTTTTGATAAAGTTCCACATGGTAGGCTGCTCTGAAGGTTAGATCACTTGGAATATAGGACAAGCCAGCAAATTGGATACAAAATTGACTTGATGGTAGGAAGTAGAGGGTAATAGTGGAAGGATGCTTGTCAGACTGAAGGCCTGTGACTAGTAGAGTGTCTCAGGGGTTGGTGCTGGGCCAATTGCGTTTGTTATCTACATTAATGATGAGAAAGTACAAGACATAATTAGTCGTTTTACTGATGGCACTAAAATAGATAGTATTCTGGACAGTGAGGAAGGTTATCAGAAATAGCAGTAGGACCTTGATCTGATGAGGAAGTGGGCCAAGAAATAGCAGTGACGAAGACTTCTGGCACACTGGCCTTCATCATTCAGAGCATTGAGCATAAAAGTTGGTCAGTTATGTTGCAGTTATACAAGACATTGGTGAGGCCGCACTTGGAGTATTTTGTTTCTTTTTGGCAACTTGCTGTTGGAAGGATGTTAATAAACTGGAAAGAGTGCAGAAGAAAGGATGTTGCCTGGACTCAATGGTCTGAGTTATAGGAAGAAGTTGGACAAGCTAGGACTTTGCTTTTTAGAGCATAAGAGACTGAAGGGGGAATCTTATAAAAGTGTATAAGATCATGAGAGACATGGAAAGGGTAAATGCACTCAGTCTTTTTTCCAGGGTTGAAAAATTGAGAGGTAGAGAGCATCAGTTAAAGATTAGAGAGGAAAGAGTAAAAGGGAACCTGAGGAGCAACTTTATTACACAGAGGATGAAAGGCATATAGAATGAGCTCCCAGTAGAAGTGGTTTAGGCTAACAACATTTGGGGCGGCATGGTGGCTCAGTGGTTAGCACTGCTGCCTCACAGTGCCAGGAACTTGGGTTCAATTCTAGTCTTGGGCGACTGTATGGAGCTTGCGCGTTCTCCCCATGTCTGTGTGGGTTTCCTCCAGGTGCTCCGGTTTCCTCCCACAGTCTAAAGATGTGCACGTCAGATGGATTGGCCATGCTAAATTGCCCATAGTGTTCAGGGATGTGTAGGTTAGGTGCATTAGTCAGGGAAAGTGTAGGGTAATGGGTCTGGGTGGGATACTCTTTAGACAGTTGGTGTGGACTTGTTGGGCCAAAGGGCCTGTTTCCGCACTGTAGGAATTCTAATTTAAAAGGCTTTTGGACAAATACATGGGTAGTTAAGGTTTAGAAGGAAATGGACCAAATACAGGGAAATGAGGTTAATGTGGATGGACATTTTGGTTGGCATGGACCAGTTTGGGCCAAAGGGCTTATCTCCGTGCTATAGAATGCTATGACTCTATGATGCTAAGTGCCTTATGTCAGCGTTACCAACACATTTGGATCTCATGAAGTAAAAAAGACAGTTACAACATAGATAACAATTCTGATGTGTGACAGGAAACACAGTAGTGGTGAACTCAAGCACAGAAATTGCTGGAGAAATACAGCAGATCTGGAAACACCTGTGGGAAAGAAAGCAGAGTTAACTTCCAGACCTGTTGAGTCAACATTTCAAATCCATTGACACTTCTGCAGAATTTTTCAAGTCCAGTAACCATTCTGAAGAAGGATCACTGGACTCAAGACATTAACTCTGCTTTCTCTCCAAATATGCTGCCAGATCTGCTGAGTTTCTCCAGAAGTTTCTGTTTTTGTTTGGGGTTTCCAATATCTGCAGCCTTTTGTTTCAATATAGAGGCAATGAATTGTGGTTTTATTCAGATTGAAAGAGTTTCCCTGGTCCCTTCTGTTCCTGCTTCAGGCCTGTGTTCCTTCTGCGATATACCATTGACCTAATCGTTGGTGAATGGGTCTTGTTATGACACAGAACCTGAAAGCATTGTGAACTACGAGGGGCACAGTGCAAAAGATCAATGGACATAGACAAATTGTTGAAAAGGGTGGTCAATGAAATTTAATGCAGACAACTCTGGCATAATTAATGTTTGTAGGAATAATGTAG
The DNA here is from genome assembly GCF_020745735.1 of Hemiscyllium ocellatum. NCBI lineage: Eukaryota > Metazoa > Chordata > Chondrichthyes > Orectolobiformes > Hemiscylliidae > Hemiscyllium > Hemiscyllium ocellatum. The sequence continues at coordinate 109,415,521 of NC_083402.1, forward strand.
AGGGACAATACAAAATAATGAAAAAAATTTAAAATGGGAGGAGCTAAGGAGCCTGGAGATACAGATATGTGCACTAATCATTGAAGGTGGGAAGAACAGGTTAGGAAAGTGGTTAATACAGTATATAGTAACCTGGGATTTAAAAATTGGCGTAAATAGTTCAAAAGCAAGGACATTATGGTAATCTTTATCAAAGCTGGTTTGGCTTTATGTGGACAATTGTGTCTAGTTCCAGGTGCAGCCCTCCAGAAAGGAGCTGAAGGTGTTAGAAAGGGCGCAGAAAATAGAAAAGGTGTGATTATCCTCCTTGAAAAACAGAAAGTTCAAAGGAAATTTTATAAATGTGTTCAAAAGCATTGGGGGAACTGGTCAGGCAGAAGGACCAGGATCCTGAGAGAGCAGATTTGAGATAATTAACCAAAGCAATGGGAACATGATGAAAACTTTTTGCACACTGATTTGTTAGGTTCTGGAATGTGCTGCCTAAGAGTGGGTGCATGCAAATTCCAACATGGCTTTTGAGGGGGAATTGGATGAGTATTTGAAAAGGAAAAATTTTCAGAGTTACAGGGAATACAGGTTTTGGTGAACTGATTTTGCAGAGTGAGCAATGGCATGATGGGCAGTCTGGCCTCCTCTGTGCTGCAGCCATTCTGTGATTCTATATTTTGCTCTGTGGTGTCAGAACATAATATGTATTAAATAGGATTGATAAAGGGAAGACCTAGCTGTAACCCAGTCTGTTAAAAATGGAGGGACAGAGACCACAATGCAGATTTTCATGTCTCTCCACAGTGGAATTGACACCCATCATGTAAAAAGAGAGAGATAAATGCATAATGTTATGTCAGGAATTTATCCTAACTGTGCTTCATTGGTGTTTCCTGGTTCTGCCTCATCACAGAGGTATTGCAAGGTATGGGGTGGGGGTGGGGAGTGGCACTTGATGACATCGAAAGATGCTGGGCAGAGATTTCATCGTAACACTTCCAAAATGATTTCACAGGCAAAAAGGTTGAGTAGGGGTTCTTTTGCCCTCATCCAGTTGAAGTCCTTAAATGGTCAATACATGCCTCTAAGCACTGGAGGTACCATTCCATACAGGGTGACATCATATGTCCTGCAACCTTTGAGGGTCCCTTCAGCTTTGGCACCTTGTGGAAACTCCATTCCACTTCACCCCACCTTTTTACACTAATATCTGGCTCTCTACTCGCTGCAGCCCGCCTGATGGACCAAAGTTGGGATACATACTCCCCTGGATTTCAGCTCCTTTACCACTGTTCCTCCTCTAGAACCAAAGTAGTATCAGTAGATCTTGCCACTTCTCCTGGTGACAACTCTGATGCGCAAAAGCTGCTGCACTCTGATTGGCTGGCAGCTGTCAAGATGGGACATTGGTCCTGAAGGAATCAGGCTCACTGGTACTTTCGGATTGGTGCTGAGCAACTTTAAATTGTATTAGGGCACCCAAGGAAGACTGTGTCACAGTCACTCTTCAGCCAATGGATTGGTCAATTACTGTGGTCATTAAATTCAGCCTTGTAAATGGGCGTTGGTGTGTGAACATTAAAAAAGGAAAGTGATAGCTTGGTTACCTCCTCCACCCATTGCATCTTATCATCAAGGCATGGCCCACTCCCCTCTGCACTTGACCAGCCACATCTATGCTGTAGGTGCCAAAGTCTAATGCCCTCACAAATAATGGCTCCCACAGCAGCTTAGCCTCCTGGCTGCACAATCCTGCAGAAATCTGTTGACCAGCCCTGAAAGGACCCCAAGTCTAGAAAGGGCCAGGCCATTGTCAACTTGATAGCTAAGGCCAAGGAGTATCTTTCCCCACGTGCAATCTACCCACATCCCACCCTCTCTGAGGCTTGTAATTTAAGGTTCCCCCAGCAACATGAATGGATCAGCTGACACCTGCCCCAATAATTGCAGACATTGGCTGTACTGCAGTTCCGCCATTCTAAGCAGGTAATCTCTTGGGACTGTCAGGGGACTGTCTGCTCTACTGAAGATTCTTTTCCTTATCACTGCAGGCACCAGCCCAATTCTGGGTACAGCTGGCTTCCATCTCTCACTATAGCCACAATCACAAGCTTCTTGGATGTAACACCTTGGTTAAGAACAATTTCCCAACTCACCCTCTTGCTCTTTCATCACAACCACCATGACAGTTCAAGACCCTCAGAGATCTGAGGAGAGTTATCAGTTCCTCATTGTTTCTTCTCCATTTTAAACAAAATATTGAATTTAAGGATTCACTTAATGAGCTCCCTTTGTGCAACCGCTTCAGCTACTCAGAGGAAGCTTACACACAGTATGGGAAAGGAAGCAGACTACATAATTAGATTAATATTAAGCTTAATTGTTTTCCTCACAGTTGAGCTTCCAGTATTGAACTGATGAACTCAATGTTAAATCCAGAAGCCTATAAAATGCCTCATCAAAAGTTGAGGTGCTGTTCCTCAAGTTTGCATTGAGCATCATTGGAACAATACAGCAGGCCAGGTCAGGTAGACCAGCAGGGGAGCAAAGTGGAGAATTGAAGTCACATGCAATAGGATCAGAGTCATGCTTGTGGACTGAAAGGGTGTATTCTGCACAGTGGTCATCCAATCTATCTTTGGTCTTCCTTATGTTGTGCAGGCTGTTTGAGAAGTTACAAATGCAGAAAATTAAATTCAAAGAAGTACACAAATTTTAGTTACTTTTGTAAATGATCCTTAGGGTCTTGGATGGTGAAGCGAGAGATTGTAAAAGAACTAATGTTACATACTTTGCACTTGCATGGACGGATGCCGTTGAAAGGCGAAGAAGTGTTGGGGGCACTTGAGGAGTGTATCTGGCTCCTATGGAGGGAACAATCTCTTTGGAATGCCAAAATGGGAAGGAGAGGATGTGTTTGATCATGGTCTCCTGCTGGAGTTGATGGAAAAGGATGGTCTCTTGATTAAAGAGGTTCGTGTAGATCTGATAAAAAGTAATCAAATTGAAATTTAACTCTATCAAACCGGGTAACGATATTCAGCATTTCTTTATTTCTGATAATGTTGAAGATTATGCTGTGCAGACACTCCAGGTCAGTAGGCAATGATCTTTCGAATCAATGAAGTGAATTGATTTCAAAGTAATTTTAATAGAAAAAGCATTGAAACAAACAAAGTTGTATTTATTCATATATTCAGAATGATGGTATGACAACATAGTTTCAAGTCCTCAATAGAATTCAGATTAGATGGCAGATTCAGTGGGTGGCATGGTGGCACAATGGTTAGCACTGCTGCCTCACAGCGCCTGAGACTAGGGTTCAATTCCCGACTCAGGCGACTGACTGTATGGAGTTTGCACGTTCTCCCCATGTCTGCGTGGGTGTGCTCCGGTTTCCTCCCACAGTCCAAAGATGTGCGGGTCAGGTGAATTGGCCATGCTAAATTGCCCGTAGTGTTAGGTAAGGGGTAAATGTAGGGGTATGGGTGGGTGGCGGGTCGGTGTGGACTTGTTGGGCCGAAGGGCCTGCTTCCACACTGTAAGTAATCTGATCTAAAAGTAAGTAATCTAATCTAGACTTTTCTATATCAATTGATAGATTATTTTTAATTAATTTGCTCTCCTGCCATAGAACTTCTATGAACATCCATTGTGGGAATTTGGAGACTAAAGTCATTAAGCAGTACAGGAATTCCAAAATATTATGGATAGAACATCTTGCAGGATCTATGGTACTTGTGGTGCAGTGGTAGTGGCCCTACTTCTGAGTCAGGAGATGCATGTTCAGGTTCTGCCTGCTCCAGAAGTGTGCTATAACATTCTCTGAACAGGTTAACAGGAAAATGCCTATCCTGCATGATGTGCTCACATTATCCCACAATTCCTCAAAATGTGCTATGACAAGATTCTTGACATGATCTTGATTTTGTTAAACTTATCCAACTTCAAATTTGAGTAACTCTTAACTCATGTGCATACAAAATTCCATCAACACAAAGATACAGGTAGCATTATTTTATTCATTGCATATTACATGAGCAACAGCCTGAATTTTGGAGCCAAGCTCACAGCATTCCTATACTACTGATGCATATTTACTGTATGGTTTGTGGGAGATGGGATTTATATGTTCTCTCTTGGGACCATTATCATCCTCCACGTCTTGCTCGTCATCATCATTCATTCTTTGAAACAGTTTCACCTCCTTCTTTAAATCGCTCTCATCTGAAGATTCAGAATTAACTGGAACAGGCATAGAAGTCATAAAACTGCTATACATTAAAGAATTATGAAAACAGACGTAAGTTCAGCCTATACTTTATTGTATCGATTTTCTGTAGGCGAAATACAAACATTCAGTGACATAAATATGTTGTATCAACTCAATAAATTTTAAAGAGGGAGTCTTCTACCATCAACCTGTACACCTCATACGGAAATTTTAGACTTCTGTCTGCAGTTGGAACATTGTGACCATGATCTTTTTCACAGGCATGTCACGGTGACTGTAAAGTGTCCCACCTCTGACCTCTTGTAGATAGCAATCCATAGCATATCCCACAACAAGACCAGAGTGCCTTCCAATCAGCTTCATAACCAGTTTATCACAGTTTGTGCCTTTCTATATTGTTCCTTGATGCAGCTCAAGAAGGTTTGCTCAATTTATGAGATGGAGGCTGAATTCCAAGCATCTGAGAGGGGGAAAGTGCCTGATTCCAAGAGGGGAGGGGATCCCATTCCTAGTTATTTGGTCTACTGATTTGGTCACAGATCAGGGAAAGATGGACATAACTGCAAGATAGGGGATCCAGATGACAGAGTGCAGGATCCTTAGATTTTGCAATTGTCTAATAGGTCTGAGGTTGTATTGATGAGAGTAGGAGCTGAAAGGTGGCTGAGCTAACTGACCATAGCACTGTGGTGCATAAACAAACAGAATGTTATGTTTTATTGTGAGGGGAATTGAAAGCAGATTAAGGTGGTTATGCTTTAGTTGTACAGCGCATTAGTGATACCACATCCAGAATGCTGTGTATAATACCAGTTTCTGTACTTACAGAAGGATGCTAATATATTGGAAGTCATTCAGAGAAGGTTAACTGGACTAATGCCTGGAATGAGCCTTCTCAGGAAAGGCTAGACCTTTATCCTCTGGAGTTTACAAGATTCAGAGGTGAGTTAATTGAAGCATATTGATAAGGACGAACAGGACCTGAAAGAATGCTTCCTTGTGTGAGAGAACCTAAAACTAGGTCAAGCTTTAAAAATAAAGGTTTGTTCATCTTAAGACAGAGATATTTTGATTGCCAAGGGGATGGAGGATTATCAGGAATATGTAAAAATATAGAATTAAATTTAAAATCAAATGACCAATGATCTTATTGAGTGTCACAGCAGGTTCAAAGGGCTAAGTATAATGTTGGGATTGGCACTGCTCATGGTAGCAAAGTGCAAAGTGTCCAGAAGACTGAGCAGTCTACCCAGTGCCATGGTCCTGGACAAACTTTGAGATCTGTAGCAGTGAGTGCTCGAGGATCCAGTCACCATGGTCCATGTAGGTACTAATATCAGAGGCAGGATGAAAAAGAGGATCTGCATGGTGATTATTTTCTCTTCAGCTTTGGAATGATGTCCTTTAAGATATCACATAGCCACAGGCTCTCTGCTCTATAGCATGTGTGGATCAAAGACTGCTGTAGGAGAAGTGCATTCTGATCCATGAGGTGCCAATAGAATTGGGAAACTGGAAGCTATACCAATGGGATAGTCTACACCTGGACTCAACTAGAGTTGATATTCTGGCAAGTTACATATCTGGGAAAGTGGAGGTTTTAAACTAAATACTGGGAGTAAGGAATCAAATTTCAGAAGCCATGTTCAATCAGAAAGTCGAGATAAGATGAGAGAGAAATGTGGGAAATAATGAATAAATTGTATAGAAGGGATATAAAATAAAGTACAAATCTAAGAGTAAATCAATAGATGTACCAAAGATACTAAAGGTTCGATATCTGAATGTGCAAATCAAAACAGATTAACTGATGGCATGAATAGAAATACGTATATATAATATAGGTACATAACTTTAAAAAACGCATCTATTAGTATGCAGTCCCTCCACTGTATGTGCTATCCATATGATGCACTGCAGAGATTTACCAGAGATCCTTCAACAGCACCTTCCAAATGTAAGTGCATTTCCATTTAGAAAGGTAAAGGGAGCAGATACATGGAGGCGCCCCAACTGAAAGGTCCTCTCCAAGCCACTCGCTATTCTAACTTGGAAATATATTATAGTCCTTTCACATCATTGAGTCAAAATCCTGAAACATTCCTCCCTTATAGCATTGTGAATATACCTACACCAAATGGATTGTAGCAGTTCAAGAAGACAACTCTCCACTACCTTTGAGAGGGCAGGTAGGGATGGAAAATTTATCTTTTGCCAAGCCAGAAACACCTACATCCCATGAGTGAATTAAAAAAAATCTGCTGTACATTGTAGAGAAATGGCTGGAAGAAGATGTGAATTTAGGCCTAAATATTGAAGGATCCATAATGTTTAGGAAGGACATTATGCTAGAAAAGGGTAGAGGGGTAGCTCTGTTAATTAATGATAGTAATAATACAATGCAGCCCCATAAATAAAGCGCATGGTAGGATAGAGTATAACAGAAGAAATAATGAGAGCCTGTCAGAAAGGAAAAGCAAGAATTATGGGGGATTTTAATCTACTTATCGTGTAGTCTTTCAGATGGGTAGACTAGATGAAGACTCGTAGAGTGATTTCAGTATAGAATAGCAGCCTCTGAAGCCAACCAGAGAGCAAGCTATATTAGGCCTGGTATCATTTAGAGATAATGGATAAGAGGAATCAGAGTAACTCTAATGTAAGTATTTTAGATGAGATTAGATTACTTACAGTGTAGAAACAGGCCCTTCATCCCAATAAATCCACACCGACCCTCCAAAGATCAACCCACCCAGACCCATTCCCCTACATTTATCCCTTCACCTAACACTCAGGGCAATTTAGCATGACCAATTCATCTAACCTGCACATCTTTCCTCCCCTGTGGGAGGAAACTGGAGCACCCAGAGGAAACCCACACAGACACGGGGAGAATGTGCAAACTCCACAGAGACAACTGCCCAAAGTGGGAATTGAACCCGGGTCTCTGGCACTGTGAGGCAGCATTGCTAACCACTGTGCCACCGTGCCACCCATTTAAGTGTAAAGTATGGCAATTATGAGAGCATGAACGCAAAACTAAGTAAAATGAAATGCCACATTCGATTAACAGACAGGTAGATAGTGATGCAATGGCACACATTTAAGAGAACATTTCAGGATAGCAGACCACATACTTTCCAATGAGATCTGCTGCATTCCATGTGATATATGTACAGCCGTGGTGCTACCTGAAAGGAGTTTGACTCAGTGAGAGTGATGTTATGGCAATATTATATGGAATTCAGACGATGTGACGCTTGAAGCGAACTCACAGGTGGAGATGTACCTGCTGCCCTTGTCCTTCTTGGTGGTAGAAATCGGAAAGTTGTAAAGTGCTGTTGAAGGAAATTTGGTGATATGTTGTAGTGTGAAATGTCCATGAAAGACATTGCTGCCATAGTGAATGAGTAGGAAAGGAATGGATGCTGAAGGTATTACATGGGGTGCCAATCAAGTGGGAATACTTATAGTGTATATTGACAAGCTTTTTGAGTATTGGTGAAGTTCCACAGATCCAGGTAAATGGAGAGTATTTCATCACACTCCTGCCTTGTGCTTGTAGATGATGGACAAGTTTTGGAGAGTCAGGAAGCCATTACTTACTGCCAGATTCCTAACCCCTGGCTTGCTCTCCCAATAATATATTTCTTTGGCTGGTCCAATTAGTTTATTATCAATGGTTATCATTGATGGTGGGTTTTCCAATAATGCTATTGCTATTGAATACCCTTGAGTGATGGTTGGATTCTTTCTTGTCAGAGTTCATCATTGTCAAACACTTGTGTGACATAAATGTTACTTGGCACCTGCCCAAGCTTGGATATTGCCCAGGTCTTTCTGAGAGTTTGAATTTTAAGGGAATTGTTGGTAGAAGGATATAACAGAGATCGAGAGGAACCATTTTATTAAGCATTCATACATTAGGATAGGAATCTTAACATCGAAGATGTGGAAGATAGTGATTGTAATGAGGCCAACGAGGTGGACATCATTAAATGTGAGTTCCCTGATTGGAGCTGTTAATTTGGTCAATGAGGGAGCCCTGGCTGACAGATATAAGCAGAAGTGCCAGAGGTTCTATTCACTCTAAGAACTGGCTCTAAGGGAGCTGGGTCAAGTCAAGGACTCTCCACATATAATGACTGATTAAGTGACAGAATACTAGCCCTGTTGAATTATTTCATGGTGAGTCATTGTGAGCAGCTAATACAGATGTGATATGCCAGATCGTGATGGGTGAATACATTTCATGCAGAATGGGATGAGGATAGCAAGGTTTTGACCAGCACATTTGTGACCTGCTTTGACAGTTTGTTGAACTTAACTGTCTTAAATTTGAAAATCACATCTCCCTGAGTTCATATGTTAAAGTTAGACCTTTTTTTTAACAAATTAGCTTTTGTTGTTTGGAGGCAAGGATAATATTATACATAAAGCATCACAGTGTCTTAGAGATCTGCAGCAGAGAAAAATCCCTTCAGCCCATTATGACCAGCTAGTCAAAAACAACCAGCTAGTTTAAACCTGGTAAACTATGCAGAGTTCTGGTACCACACATTACGAAGGATATAGTAGCCTTGCAGAACTTGTAACATCGATTCATGAGAATGGCTCCAAAGATGAGGAATGTGAATATGATATTTGTAGAAACTGGAGCCATTTTTCTGGGACAAGGTTGTGAAGGGATTTGATAGAGTTGTTCAAAATCAAAATGGCTGTTAACAGAGGCCCATTAGTGGAGGAAATGGGAACCAGTGGGGCATTTATTAGAGGTAGTTGGTAAAAGAAACAAAGGTTACATGAGGAAAAGGTTTGTTATAAATAGAGAGTGGCTAAAATCTGGAACATGATGCCTGAGATTGTGATGAAGGTAGATAGATTCCATCTTGGTTTTCAACAGAGAATTGGATCATCATCTGAAAATAAAGATTTGCACAGCTACAGTGAAAAGACAGAGAAATGGTGTTAGGTGAGTTGTTTCTGTAGAGAGCTGGCACAGACACAGAGCTACATTGCCACAGCTGAATGAACTGAAGATACACACCTTGAGCCATGGAGTCATAGAGATGTACAGCATGGAAACAGATCCTTCGGTCCAACCCATCCATGCCGACCAGATATCCCAACCCAATCTAGTCCCATCAGCCAGCACCCAGCACATATCCCTCCAAACCCTTGCTATTCATATATCCATCCAAATGCCTCTTAAATGTTGCAATTGTACCAGCCTCCACCACATCCTCTGGCAGCTCATTCCATACACGTATCATCCTCTGCATGAAAAAAGTTGCCCCTTAGGTCTCTTTTATATCTTTCCCCTCTCACCCTAAACCTATGCCCTCTAGTTCTGGACTCCCCGACCCCAGGGAAAAGGCTTTGTCTATTTATCCTATCCAATTTTGGTGTCCAATTTTGGTGTCATCTGCAAACTTACTAACTGTACCTCTTATGATCGCATCCAAATCACTTACGTAAATGACAAAAAGTAGAGGGCCTCACACCAATCCTTAGGTCACAGGCCTCCAATCTGAAAAACAACCCTCCACCACCACCCTCTGTTTTCTACCTTTGAGCCGGTTCTGTATCCAAATGGCTAGTTCTCCCTGTATTTCATGAGTTCTCCCTGTATTCCATGAGATCTAACATTGTTAATCAGTCTCCCATGGGGAACCTTGTCAAATGCCTTACTGAAGTCCATATAGACATCATCTACTGCTCTGCCCTCATCAATCTTCTTTGTTACTTCTTCAAAAAACTCAATCAAGTTTGTGAGACATGATTTCCCACGCACAAAGCCATGTTGACTATCCCGAATCAGTCCTTGCCTTTCCAAATACATGTACACCCTGTCCCTCAGGATTCCCTCCAACAACTTGCCCACCATCAAGGTCAGGCTCACTGGTCCATAGTTCCCTGGCTTGTCTTTACCGTCCTTCTTAAACAGTGGCACCACGTTTGCCAACCTCCAGTTTTCCAGTACCTCACCTGTGACTATTGATGATACAAATCAATATCTCAGCAAGAGGTCCAGCAATCACTTCTCTAGCTTCCCACAGAGTTCTCGGATACACCTGATCAGGTCCTGGGGATTTGGGTCAGACCTCAGCTCAAAAGAAAGATGGATATGGGTAGAATTTTATTCATTTGATATGGGTGTCAGTGGTTATTTTACTATTTGTTGTCCATCCCTAAATGAAGATTCAACCACATTGCTGTGGACCTGGTGGCATGCATAAGTTAGACACAGAAGGACAGCAGATTAACTTCCAAGTGGATTTATAATTGATAGTGGTTGTATGGTCAACAACCGGTTAACTTCTTACTGATTCCAAACTTTCTCATCTGCCATTGAAGAATTTAATACTATATCCCAGGATTCTGGTTTACTAGCCCAGAAAAATTACGACCTCATTTTGTCCAGAACCTGAAATGTTCCTGCAAATATATTTTGGATGCTTGCATTTAAGAATATATTCAAATACTTGTAAACTCTAAGTTTAAAAAAAAATGCACAAACACATTTGTAAATTGTTATAAACTTTTGAATGTGCTTAAACACTTAAAACAACTTCTGCATTGCACCCGTTTTATAATTCTGTGATTCTATGAACTAAAACTGCAGGGTTAAGGTAGTAGGAGGGGTTAATTAAACTAAGAGTTGTATTCCATGGAATTTGGAAGGCTAAATGGTGACTGAATGAAATTTGAAAAATATTATGGTGAACAGATAGGATAGCTTGATATAATGTTTCCAATCATTAGGAAGTTGGGGAATCAAGGGCAAAGAGGCTTTGCTGAAAGTAAAATAGAGCCAGTCCTGTTGGGAGTGAAATTTGGAAACTCTTCTTTCTCATATCTTGACACTGTCCTATCCCCTTGATCCAGGACGTCCCCACTTACATTTGGCACACCACCCACATCCTCCACCTCCCCATGACTTGTTTCTCTGGCCCCCAAAGCCTCATCTTCACTATGGACATCCACTCCATATACACATTCATCTGCCATGGCAAAGGCCTCAAAGTCTTCTGTTTCTTTTGCTCCCACTGACCCAACGAGTACTCCTCCATTGACTCACTTATTCAATTGGCAGAACTGATCCTCACCCTCAATAACTTCTCTTTCAAATCTTCCCACTTCCACAGACCAAAGGGGTAGCCATGGTAACCCAGATGAGACCCAGCTATGCCTGCCACTTCAAATGATATGTGGGATAGTTCATCTTCTTCAGTTACACTGGCATCATCCTTCATCTTTTCTTCAGCTACATTGATGACTGTATCAGCGCCACCTCGTGTTCCCACGAGGATGTTGAACAGTTAATCAACTTCCACTCTAACTTTAAGTTCACCTGGACCATCTTGGAAACCTCCCTTTCCTTTCTAGACCTCTCCATCTCCATCTCTGGTGACCAACTCAACACGGACATCTATTTCAAATCCACTGACTCCCACAGCTACCTGGACTACACCTCCTCCCTCCCATTCCCCCCTGTAAAAACAGTAAACCTTATTCCCAATTCCTCTGCCTCAAAGTATCTGCTCCCAGGAGAAGCAATTCCACTCCAGAACATCCCAGATTGATCTCGCATTTCAAGGACCCCAATTTCCCCTCCCATGTGATCAACAATGCCCTCCAGTACATCTCCTCCACTTCCCACACATTCACCCTTGAACCCCATCCCTCCAACTGCTAGAAGGATAGGACTTATCCGCTCTAAGCTCCCCACTGACCGATCGCAATTACCCCCACCTCCATTTACCTATCGCCTTCCCAGCTCCCTTCCCCCCAGCCCTACCCCCACCTTCCTATTTATCACTCAGCCCCATATTCCACCCACCACCCCCATACTCCTGATGAAGAGCTTATGCCTGAAATATCGACTGTCCTGATCCTCGGATGCTGTTTGACCTGCTGTGCATTTCCAGCGCCACACTTTTCGACCCTGACTCTCCAACATCCGCAGTCCTCACTTTCTCCTTCATGCAAAGGGTGTCTTTTCTGTAATGAAAATCAATGCTAAGTCAATTGTTGAGTATAAAACAAAGACTTAGTTTTTTTTGTCAGCTAAAGCTATTGATGAATATCATAAAAAGCTGGACAAAACAATGTAGTTAACACTGCAAAAAACAGTGGTGAAAATAAACCTTGAGCGAAGATATTAATGTTAGTTTATCTTTAGGTATTTAAACCCATTTAAAAGTGTATAGCAACTTTAAAATGTTTTTATACATGTTAATTTTAAAAAGTTGAATCCATTTAATTTGGCTGAAACTATTTGTAGATACTTGAGCAGTGCCGAAAACATAATAAGATTCCAGTTGACTATTCATGAATCAGTGCACTTGGGTGGAGGTTTGCTAACTGGATTTCAACTAATATGCATTCCTGATCAATAAAAAATGTGCGTGTTCTAATGGAATAGTATCATGACTCATTATTAGAGAGAAATTACTATTTCTCAATCTTGGTCAACAGAATGTATTTCAATACTCACCATCATTTTCAGAATAGTCAGGTGCTAAGCTGAAAATCCCTGTTCCACACTTTGTGAACAACAAATGTATTACTTGCATTCTACAATATGTTGTTATTTTTCTTGTTGAAGTAGATTTTATGCAACAAAGCAGCATCAGCTCCATTGCCAGGATGGCCACAAACACGTCATTGTAGTTGAGAAGTGATCAGCTTCAGGCACTCTGATTCTGTGCAGGATCCAAGAGCCAATTGCTCCACCCACTGTCTAATGATTCTCTTGTCCAAATTATACTTACTTTTATCAACTGATCTAAGCTTCTTTTCTGGTCTCAAAAGCCCACTCAACTGCATTTCTTGATTAATTCTCAGTGTTCTGATCATTCTTCTTTTCTTTGGCTTTCATTGTTCTGCCATTCCTTTGAGTAAAAAATGAGGTCTGCAGATGCTGGAGATCACAGCTGAAAATGTGTTGCTGGTCAAAGCACAGCAGGTCAGGCAGCATCTCAGGAATAGGGAATTCGACGTTTCGATGAAGGGCTTATGCTCGAAACGTCGAATTCCCTATTCCTGAGATGCTGCCTGACCTGCTGTGCTTTGACCAGCAACACATTTTCGTCTGCCATTCCTTTGTCAATTTTATACTGTTTTGTTCTGTTACCTATGATTCATCACTATCTTTCATTAACTTTTGTACCTTCTAGTGATGTGGACATTTGTCCAACATGTTAAATCTATAATGCCTAATCAAATATTACTTCATCTACTTTCTGACTTTTTTTTAAATGCTAACTTTTACATTAGGTGTTGTTATTTATAACTGATTTCTAAGAGGTCTAATGTAAGCCAAAAAGGGAGAATATTGGAAAATTTAGGCCAGTTAACTTAATCTTTGTCAATAGGTATACTAGAAGCTATTCATTAATAAGTTGAAGCAAGGCAGTTATGTAGCTCAAGGTAATCAGGCGGGGTCAATGTGGGTTTTGTAAAAAGGAAATTATATTTCACCAATATGTTGGAATCTCAACTTCCTACAATTTACTTAAATCACTTGGATGAGGGGATGAATGGAATGGTTGCTAAATTTTGTGATTACATTTAAATAGAAGAAAAAAGTTGTGCAGAGGAAATGTGGCTACAAAGGGATATAGACTGGCTAAATAAGTGGGCAAAGATCTGGCAAATGCAGTATAATGTGGAAAATGAGACAATGTTCATTTTAGCAGGAAGAGTAAAGAAAAGTGCATTAACTAAGTGGTGAAAGATTACAGAGCTCTGAGATGCAGAGGGTTCTGGGTGTTCTAGAGCATGTATCATAAATGTTTTGCATACAGGTACAGTAAGTAATTTAGAAAATTAATAGAATGTCATTGTTTATTATTAGGAAAATTGAATACAAGGTAGAGAGGTCATGTTCCAATAATACAGGACACTGGTGAGACCACAGCTGCAATACTATGTACAGTATTGCTCTTCCTGACTTAAAGAAGCATATAAATGTTGTCGTGGAAATTAAATCGATTTGACTCAAATGCTAGCTAGAGCAAAGAAAAAGTTTTGTCTTTAACCTCTGCAAAGGGACCCGATACATTGGCAAGATGCCTCATGTAAGGGGCACCTGGTAACTTTCACATATTCCTTTTCTACTATCAACACCTCAAGGCCAGGAGCCTGGAACATTCGAGTTCCTTTCCATATATGGAATTGTTTTTCTCATTCCTTGACTGTTGATATGGTAGTTTACTGGCCTTGTAAGTCTGCTGTTAGGTCAGTTTAACTTTACATTTTTTTCTGTCTGTCTGCAATGCTTGCCCTCTGCAAAGTTAGGCCCTTACTTCTTTGTTTCCCTATGCTTTTATAGATTTCACAATAAATGTCAATTTTCCAATACAAAGTATTGGAAGCAGTTCAGAGAGGGATGGTTAGAAAAACACCTAGAATGGATGGATGATCTTATGAAGAAAGACTGAACAGGCTAAGTTTGTACCTGTTGGAGTTTACAAGAGTAGGAGATGACTTACACAATCCTGAGGGGTTTTGACAGAATGGGTGTGGAAAACATGTTTACTTTGTGGCAAGTTAGAGGAGAGGTTGGGAGGCTCCTAAGTCATCAATAACCACAGGTGAGGTGCTGGAACACTAGATGGTGGCTAATGTTGTGCTTTTATTTAAGAAAGACTATAAGGAGAAGCCTGGGAAATATAGGCTGACATCGGTGATGGGTAGATTGAGGGAGGTGATTCTAAAAGACAGGATTTACATACATTTGAAGAGGCAAAGGTGGATTAAGGATTGTCAACATGACTTTGTGTGAAATTATGTCTCACAAACTGGATTGAGTTTTTCTGAGGAAATAACCAAAAAGATTGATGAGGGCAGAGTGGTAGACATTGATTATATGGACTTTAGTAAAGCTTTTGACATGTGGGATTCGAGAGAGCTTGCCAATTGGTTACAGAATTTGCTTTATGGTTGGAAACAGAGGGTTGTAGTAGAGGATTGTTTTTCAGACTGGAGGCCTGTGACCAGCTGTATTCCACAGGGATTAGTCCTGGGTCCACTTTTGTTTGTCATTTTTATAAATGGTTTGGATGAGAATTTAGGAGGCATGGTTAGTAAATTTGTGGATAACACCAAAATTGGTAAAAAATCACACACACCAGTTTATAGTCCAACAAGTTTATTTGCAAGTGCTAGCTTTCAGAGCACTGCTCCTTCATGACAACCACCTCATAAAGGAACAGCGCTCTGAAAGCTAGTGCTTCCAAACAAACCTGTTGGACTATAAACTGTTTTTTTATGATTTTTAACTTTGTACATCCCAGTCCAACACCGGCACCTCCAAATCATGACCAAAATGGGTGGTATAGTCGACAGTGAAGAAGGTTACCTAAGATGACAAAGAGTTCTTGATAAACTGGGTCAATGGACTGAGGAGTGGGCGATGGGATTTAACTTGGATAAATACATTTTGCACTTTGGTAAAACAAACAAAAACAGGACGTGCTGGAGAGTGCTGTAGAACAGAGAGACCTAGGGGTTCACGTATTTAATTCTTTGAAATTTGCATCACATGTAGACAGGATGGTTAATAAGGTGTATGGGATGCTTGCCTTCATTACTTAGATCTTTGAATATAGAAGTTGGGATGTCATGTTGAGGTTGTACAGGACACTGGTGAAGTCTCTTCTGCAGTACTGAGTACAATCTGGCTGCCCTGTTATAAAAAATGATATTATCAAGTTGGGGAGGATTCAGAAAAGCTTTACCAAGATATTGCCGGAATGGAGGGTTTAAGTTATAAAGATAGGTTGGATAGGCTGGGACTTGTTTCACTCGAGCATAGGAGGTTGAGAGGTGACTTTTTAGTGGTTTATAAAATCATGAGGAGCATAGATAAGGTCAATCGCAGGTTATTTTCTCTAGGCTAGGGGAGTTTAAAACTCGGAGACATATTTTTAAGGTGACAGGAGAAAGATTTAAAAAGGACATAAGGAGCAATGTTTAACACAGAGAATGGTTCCTATGTGGAATGAAATGCCAGAGGAAATGATAGATTAGGTACATAGAACATAGAACATAGAAAGATACAGCGCAGTACAGGCCCTTCGGCCCTCGATGTTGCGCCGACCGAATCCTACCTAACCTACACTAGCCCAATAACTTCCAAATGCCTATCCAATGCCTGCTTAAATGACCATAAAGAAGGAGAGTTCACCACTGCTACTGGCAGGGCATTCCATGAACTCACAACCCGCTGTGTAAAGAATCTACCCCTAACATCTGTCCTATACCTACCACCCCTTAATTTAAAGCTGTGTCCCCTAGTAACACCTGACTCCATTAGCAGTAAAAGGTTCTCAGTGTCGACCCTATCTAAACCCCTAATCATCTTATACACCTCTATCAAATCTCCCCTAAACCTTCTCTTCTCCAATGAGAACAGCCCCAAGTGCCTCAGCCTTTGCTCATAAGATTTTCCTACCATTCCAGGCAACATCCTGGTAAACCTCCTCTGCACTCGTTCCAATGCCTCCACATCCTTCCTATAGTATGGCGACCAAAACTGCACACAATACTCCAGATGAGGCCGCACCAGAGTCTTATACAGTTACAACATGACCTCAGGACTCCGGAACTCAATTCCTCTACCAATAAAGCCCAGTACACCATATGCCTTCCTCACAGCACTATTTACCTGGGTGGCAACTTTCAGAGATCTGTGTACATGGACACCAAGATCCCTCTGCTCATCCACACTACCAAGTAGCCTACCATTAGCCCAGTAATCCACCTTCTTGTTACTCCTACCAAAGTGAATGACTTCACACTTAGCTACATTGAATTCCATTTGCCACATTTCAGCCCAGCTCTGCAACTTATCTATATCCCGCTGTAACCTACCACTTCCTTCCTCACTATCCACAACTCCACCGACTTTTGTGTCATCCGCAAACTTGCTTACCCAGCTTTCAAGCCCTTCCTCTAGATCATTTATAAAGATAACAAAAAGCAATGGTCCCAAAACAGATCCTTGTGGTACACCGCTAGTAACTGCACTCCAAGATGAACATAGTCCATCAACTACTACCCTCTGTCTCCTTCCAGCCAGCCAATTCCTAATCCAAACCTCTAATGTATCCTCAATGCCATACCTCTGTAGTTTTAGCATTAGCCTACCATGGGGAACCTTATCGAACGCCTTACTAAAATCCATATACACAACATCTACTGCTTTACCCTCGTCCACTTCCTTAGTCACCTTCTCAAAGAACTCAATTAGGTTTGTGAGGCACGACCTGCCCTTCACAAAACCATGCTGGCTATCCTTGATCACGTTATTCCTATCCAGATGTTCATAAATCTTATCCCTTACCATTCTCTCTAAGACTTTGCCCACCACTGAAGTCAGACTCACTGGCCTATAGTTACTAGGGCTATCCCTACTCCCTTTCTTGAACAAGGGGACCACATTCGCTATCCTCCAGTCCTCTGGTACTATTCCGTTGACAATGACGACATAAAAATCCAGGCCAATGGCTCTGCTATCTCCTCCCTAGCTTCCCATAGGATCCTAGGGTATATGCCATCAGGCCCAGGAGATTTGTCTATTTTCATCCTCTCCAATATTCCCAGAACCTCTTCCCTGCATATTTCCAGGCCATCCATTCTAATCATTTGTGACTCCATATTCACATCAGCAACAGTGTCCTCTTCCTGAGTGAATACTGATGAAAAGTATTGATTTAGTGTCTCTCCAATCTCCTCCGCCTCCACACACAACTTCCCACTACTATCCTTGACTGGACCGATACCTACCCTAGTCATCCTTTTATTCCTGACATACCTATAGAAAGCCTTTGGGTTTTCCCTAATCCTACCAGCTAAAGACTTTTCATGTCCCCTTCTCGCTTCTCTTAGCTCTCTCTTTAGATCCTTCCTGGCTACCTTATAACTCTCTATCGCCCCAACTGAACCTTCACGCCTCATCTTTACATATGCCGCCTTCTTCCCTTTCACAAGGGATTCCAATTCCTTACTAAACCACGGCTGCCTCACAAGGCCCTTTACACCATGCCTGACTGGTACATACTCATCGAGGACACGTAGTAGCTGCTCCTTGAACAATCCCCACATCTCATTAGTGTTCTTCTCTTGAAGCCTGTTTTTCCAATCCACACATCCTAAGTCATGCCTCACTGCATCATAATTTCCCTGCCCCCAGCTATAACTCTTGCCCTGCGGCACACACTTATCCCTCTCCATCACTAAAGTAAAAGTCACCGAGTTGTGGTCACTGTGCCCGAAGTGCTCACCTACCTCCAAGTCTAACACCTGGCCTGGTTCATTACCTAGAACCAAATCCAGCATAGCCTCACCTCTTGTTGGCCTGTCTACATATTGTGTCAGGAAACCCTCCTGCACACATTGGACAAACACCGACCCATCTAATGAACTCGAGCTATAGCTCTCCCAGTCAATATCTGGGAAGTTAAAGTCCCCCATAACAACCACCCTGCTACCTTCACTCTTTTCCTGAATCATCCTCGCAATATTATCCTCTACTTCTCTAGGACTATTAGGAGGCCTGTAGAAAACACCTAACAGGGTGACTTCACCTTTCCTATTTCTAACCTCAGCCCAAACTACCTCAGATGGCAAGTCCTCTTCCATCGTCCATTCCACTGCTGTAATACTATCTTTGACAAGTAATGCCACACCTCCCCCTTTTTTACCCCCATGTCTGATCCTACTAAAACATTTAAACCCTGGAACCTGCAACAGCCATTCTTGTCCCTGTTCTACCCACGTCTCTGTAATGGCCACAACATCGAAGTCCCAGGTACCAACCCACGCTGCAAGTTCACCTACCTTATTTCTACCTTATACAGTTACAACATTTAAAAGACATTTGGATAAGTGCATGAATAGGAAAGGTCTGCAGTGACATAAACTAAATGCAGCCACATGTGGCTTATGAACATGTTCAGCGTGGACTATTTGGACCGAAGTGTCTGTTCCAATGTTGTACGACTCTATGATTCTATGACTTTTGTGGGAGAATCCTAGAACTAGGGCCATTGTTCTAAAACAAGGCTTTGCCCATTTAAGAAGGAGATAAGGAGTTTCCTTTTCACTGAGGTTCCTGAGTCTTTCATAGTCTCTCCCTCAAAAGACAACAGAAGCAGATTCCTGAATATCTTTCAGGTTAATTTAGATTCTGGATAAGGAGTGGATTCGCAGGATCTTGCACATGTGGCATTGGTGGCACTGCTCCAGTGCCTTGAGGTGTCTGCTTCGGGAACCTGTGGGAAATTATTCAACCTCCGCTGCCTTCAGGCCAAAACCAACCCGTGTCATTGAACTGCAGTACGCAGATGATGCTTGAATATGTGCAAACTTCAAGGACATATTCCAGTATGTCAGCAGCTTTACGGAGGCATATGAGAGCACGGGTCTCACCCTGAACATCTGCAAAATGGAGGTCCTTCATGAACCTGGCCTGGCATAGTGGAGCAAACCCCTGATCATCAAGGTTCACGGGAGGCCTTAGATACGTTGACCACTTCCAATACTTCGGAGGTGGCCTGTCAGCCAAAGCAGTTATTGATGAAGAGATCCAGTTCTGCTTCCAGTGTGCTAGTGCAGTCTTCAGCCACCTGAGGAAAAGAAGAACAACAACATCAGCTCCAACACCAAGATCATGGTTTATAAAGCTGTGGTGATTCCTGCCCTCCTATTATGGCTCTGAGATGGGATTTGAGAGACCACTTCCATGGTGACTCTCTCTACTTCAGTGATGTTAGTTGTGGTGGGCCTGTCCTGCCAGTGGGGACAGGCTTCACTTGAACTGTACTGAGATCAATGTTCTAGCCAGTAGAATAACCAGAACTGTAGCGAGAGCTTTAAACTAGTTTGAGGGTTTGGGATGGGGGAAATGTAAACTTACAAAGCAAAAGTAAATAGTTACAGCATAACTATTTGGATAACGAGACCCCAGTGTAGGAAAAGAAGGAACAGTGTGTCAAAACATGGAAAAATAGCAATAAGCACACTCATAATCAATATTCTCTTTAAGCAGCATGGCTGTACTTGCTCAGTTTCTCCAAGGTTGTATAAACAATGATCACCGTTGATATGTCAATTGCGACACTGACTTCTAGTTCAAGACATCAAAAACACTCACCGACCTCAGAGACACAACAGCTGGAAAGAAATTAGAGGAAACGCTGGTCACAATTGGGGGAAAAAAAAATCATAAAAAGGCAAAATTAATGGCTCTTTACTTGAATGCATGCAGTACTCTGAACAAAAAAGTGATTGTACTGCCCAAATGGAAATGAATGGTTTTGATTTTACAGACTTACACCGTATGATCTTACTTTAAAGAAACATGGTGACAATGAGATGCTGGAAGCTAAATATTCAGAGACATGTGACGTTTTGAAAGCATAGGCAGGAAGGAAAGGCAGGAGGAATTGCATTGCTAGAATGGGGTGGAATATGTACAACTGCAAGAAATGACCCTGTATCAGACAATGTACAATCCACTTGGCTGGAGGTAATAAATAAAAATGAAAAAAATATGTTTGTTCAAATAAAGACATTGCCCCCCACCCCCCACTCCCACTCCCCCCACCGCCAACAGTAGCTGGACCATAAGATAGAGAATAAATCAGGAGATAATGAGCCCAAGTCAAAAAGATAGTCTATTAATTATGGGTGACTTTAATTTTCATATAGATTGAGCTAGTCAGTTTGGCAGAAGTAGCCATGAAGAGGAATTTATAGAGTATTTTGGGACAGTTTCACCATAATATGTGGTGGATCCAAACAGGAAGATGATGTCAGAGTAAGGGTTCCCAAGGATACAGTGACCATAAACATGATAGAATTTAGTATTCAGTCTGAGAGGCAGGAACTTGGGTTAGAAATAAATATGCTGTAAGGGCAATTACAAAGAAATATGGATAAAACTGACTGGAATGGACTAGGAAAGTAGTTTAGCTACAAAGACAACTGAAGAAAATTGGCAGACATTTAATGGCTGAAAGTGTGTTGCTGGAAAAGCGCAGCAGGTCAGGCAGCATCCAAGGAACAGGAGATTCGACGTTTCGGGCATGAGCCCTTCTTCAGGTTTCTTCGGGCTTATGCCCGAAACATCCTGTTCCTTGGATGCTGCCTGACCTGCTGCGCTTTTCCAGCAACACATTTTCAGCTCTGATCTCCAGCATCTGCAGACCTCACTTTCTCCTCAGACATTTAATGGCTCTCAGCAAAGGCATACAGTATTCCAATGAGGAAGAAGGATTTTAGATAATGGATAACCCAAGCATGGTTAACCAGGCAAATTAAGAAGCAACACTCTTACACATTCAGGCTGTTTGCAGGCTGTAACTGTGGATGCTACTAACATGTTTCTGAGTGTAGTGCTCAGCTGTCCCAAGCTCTACTCAATGCCCTTTTTGCCAAAGTGAACAATACAATCTTCTTCACAATGCATGATAGCACCCAGACTGGATTCGCTATTGTGGTTAGCCGCCCCAGTGTCTAGGCTAGGGTTAGATTGCCCTCATATAGTTCTTAGGACATCAGGAGATATGTCAACTAATGAGGGTTCTCATCAATTCATCTGTGATCATCGTAGTCAACTCAACTCTGTGTGAGCTTCAGAGGCAGCAATAAAATTGGAACTGCAGCTCTCAGTTCTGGACTGCGTTGTAACTTTCTGACAACTGGGCCAAAGGTCCTCCATTTTAAATTTTCTTGGAGTTTATGTGATTTCTGTTAACCTGTTAACCTGAACTCTTGGACTCACAGAACTGGTCAGCCTTCAGTGATTCCGAGACCAGTGGAAATGTCAGGGAAACAGGGCAACAGATGTGGAATAACATTCTTCACCCCATTCCTCTGCTCTGTCCGTGGGGAATGTCAATTCTCAATAGCAGAGAAGTGATAGCCTGCCTTATGTTGTTGTTCTCCATTTCCTTTCATAGCTGATGAGGTAACAAAGTTGCCCTTTTTCACCCCCACTCATTATGTATAGTGTCCTGACACTTTCGATTAAACTTGAATAGAAACATTGGAGATCTTTCAGTAAGAGACAAAAGCCTAGAAATTTCTACAAGTCATTATACTACTTTAAGCTAGGTCCAGGAGAACAAACCCTTTGCTCCATTTATGGCCAAGTTATTACCTACTTATCATACTCCTATGGTGTTCCTCTCATCTACTTCTACCTCTATCTTCTAACTTTACCCTCTATTTCTATCAATCTTCTATACATACCAATTTACCACCTATAACATCGTGGCTTCCCAGGTTTTCAGTAGCATTATATCTGGTACATTATCAAACATATTTTTGAAAATTCAAATATACGACATTCACTGACCCTTCTTTATCTATCCTGCTTGTTACCCCCTCAAGAATTGTATTAAATTTGTCAGGTATGATTTCCTCTTGATGAAGTCATGATCGTGATCTGGGTTTGCTTCACTTGGGTGACGGTCTGTGTGGAATTTGCACGTTCTCCCTGTGTCTGCATAGTTTTCTTCCAGATGCTCCCATTTCCTCCTAAAGTCCAACAATGTGCAGGTTGGGTGGATTGGCCAAGCTAAATAGCCCATGGTGTCCAGTGATATGCTAGCTGGGTGGAGTAGCTATGGGAATTGCGGGATTACAGGGAGAGGGCAGAGGTTTGCATGGTCTTTGAGGTTTGGATGCTCTTTGAGGGTTGGATGCTCTTTGAGGGTTGGTGTGAATTCAATGGGCCAAATAGAGTCATAGAGTCATAGAGATGTACTGCATGGAAACAGACCCTTCGGTCCAACCCGTCCATGCCGACCAGATATCCCAATCCAATCTAGTCCCACCTGCCAGCACCTGGGCCATATCCCTCCAAACCCTTCCTATTCATATACCCATCCAAATGTCTCTTAAATGTTGCAATTGTACCAGCCTCCACCACATCCTCTGGCAGCTCATTCCAATCGCGTACCACCCTCTGCGTGAAAAAGTTGCCCCTTAGCTCTCTTTTATATCTTTCCCCTCTCACCCTTAATCTATGCCCTCTAGTTCTGGACTCCCAGACCCCAGGGAAAAGACTTTTTCTATTTATCCTATCCATGCCCTCATAATTTTATAAACCTCTATAAGGCCACCCCTCAGCCTCCGAAGCTCCAGGGAAAACAGCTCCAGCCTGTTCAGCCTCTCCCTGTAGCTTAGATCCTCCAACCCAGGCAACATCCTTGTAAATCTTTTCTGTTTCACAACATCTTTCTGATAGGGAGGAGACCAGAATTGCACACAAGATTCCAACAGTGGCCTAACCAATGTCCTGTATAGCCGCAACATGATCTCCCAACCCCTGTACTCAATACTCTTACCAATAAAGGAAAGCATACCAAACACCTTCTTCACTATCCTATCCACCTGTGACTCTACTTTCAAGGAGTTATGGCCTACTTCTACACTGTAGAGATTCTATGATTTTCTAATTCCAGCCAACTCCAACTTATTCATGTGCAATTTCTTTTATTTAAGTTTAGCACAATTATTTCTGAGCCAAGTGTCTCACTCTAAAATTGAATGCTAAATTTTACCATGTATCGGTCACTACTCACAAACAGACCTTTTACTCTGAGACCATGTATTAAAAATTCCTCATTATGCATCGCCAGATCCAAAATTGCCTGATTCCTGTTTGGATCCACAGCATATTGTTTGAGGAAACTATCCCAAATATACTCTATGAATTCTTCCTTGTGGCCTCCTTTGCAACTTTGCTTTTCCCAATGTACATGAGATTAAATGTACTCATGATGAAGTACTATCTTTTTTACGTGCGCTCAACATCTCTTGATAGATTCTGTGTCCAACAATACGCTTACTGTTAGGCGGCCTATGAACTACTCCCACTAGTACCTTCCTCCACCTTATTTCTTAACTCAACTCAGATGGATTGTCATTATTTGAACCTAGATCATTTTTGATAATCAAACTTATTCTACCTTGTATGAACAAAGCTACCTCAGCATCCTTGTCTTCCTATCCAGCCTTTCAAAAAGCTAGATAAAACAATTAGACTACCAGATATAGTAGCAGAATTAGGCTATTCGGCCCATCACATCTGCTTCACTACTCAATCATGAATGACATGTTTCTCAATCCCAATTCTCCTGCCTTCTCCCTATGACCCTTGATCCCCTTACTAATCAAGAACCTGCAGCTGTACAAAACTCTGGTGCGGCCTCACTTGGAGTATTGTGTACAGTCCTGGTCACCGTATTATAGGAAGTATGTGGAAGCTTTGGAAAAGTTTCAGATGGGATTTACTAGGATGTTGCCTGGTATGGAGGGAAGGTATTAAGAGGAAAGGTTGAGGGACTTGAGGCTGTTAGAGAGAAGGTTGAGAGGTGACGTAAGTGAGACATATTGGATAATCAGAGGGTTAGATTAGGTAGACAGTTACAGCCTTTTTCTTCGGATGGTGATGGATAGCATGAGGGGACATAGCTTCAAATTGAGGGGTGATAGATATAGGATAGATGTCAGTGATGGTTTCTTTAATCAGAGAGTAGTAGGGGCGTGGAATGGACTGCCTGCAACAGTTGTAGACTCGCAAACTTTATGGGCATTTAAATGACCATTGGAAAGACATATGGACGAGAATGGAATAGTGTAGGTTAGATGGGCTTCAGATTAGTTTCACAGGGCAGCACAACATCGAGGGTCAAAGGGCCTGTACTGCACTGTAATGTTCTATGTTCTAAGAACCTATCCACCTCTGTCTTAAATACACTCAATAACTTGGCCTCCATAGCCTTCTGAGGTAATGAGTTCTATAGATTCTCAACCCTTTGGCTAAAGAAATTCCTCTTTGTCTCAGTTCTAACTAGTCACCCCATCACTGTGAGACTGTGCCCTCAGAACCTAGTCTCTCCTACTATTGGAAACATCTTCTCCATGTCCATTCTATACAGGCCTCTCAGTATTCTGCATGTTTCAATCAGATCCCCTCTCATAAACCCCATCATGTACAAACTTAGAGTCCTCCTCAAAAACACTCCTCATATGACAAGTCCTTTATCCCCATGATCATTCTTTTAATCTCATCTGGACCTCATCGAATGCTAGCACATCCTTCGTTCAATACAGGGCCCAAAACAATATTCTAATATGCGATATGACACGAGGCTTTATGCAGCTTCAACAGTACATTTCTGCTCTAGTGCTCTAGCCCTTTTGAAATGAATGAAATCAATGCATTTGCTCTCCTAATTGCCAACTGAGTCTGCATATCAACCTTAAACGACTCCTGAATTGGGACTCTTAAGTCGCGTTGTGCTTCAGATTTCCAAAGCCTTTCCCTGTTTAGAAAATAGTCTATGCCTCTATTCTTCCTGTTTTCCTCAGAGTGTCAAAGTCTGAGTGGTGATCTTATAGAGGTTTATAAAATCATGAGGGGCATAGATGGTGTGAATAGCTCAGGTCTTTTCCCCAGGGTGAGGGTGGTCCAAAGCTAGAGGCCGTTGGTTTAAGGTGAAAGGGGAAAGGTTTAAAAGGGGCTTATTCATACAGAAGGTGGTGCGTGTACGGAAAGAGCTGCCAGAGGAAGTGGTGGATGTTGACTTCGGTTACAACATTAAATGGCATCTGAATGGGTATATGAATAGGAAGGGTTTAAGAGGATATGGGCCAAGTGCTGGCAATGGGACTAGATTAATTTAAGCTATCTGATCGGCATGGACGAGTTGGACCAAAGGGCCTGTTTCCATGTTGAAGAACTCTTTGACTCTATGACTCCCTTTGATGAAAGGAAGTTGTTTTGGTGTAATAGACTCAGCTCTATTTTACCATGTTCTTTCAAATAGATTGAAACCTCATCTTTAATGATCAACATACCCCCTGAATATTTATTTCCCAATTTACCTCCTTCTGATCATGTTGTGTAATGGTTCTATTGTGTATTTATGTAACTTTGCGCCGAATACTGCACATTTTAGTAAAGAACCATTAATTTTGTCTTTTTATCATTTTTTTCCACCTTGACACTACTTATTGCTGTTTTATATTTTTGTACACTCTGTCCGTTTCCGTCTCACATTGGGTATCATAATCAAAATAGTTACCTACAATGTTTTCTTATCCTTTGCTTATTAACTCTGGGTATCCCACCTCCTGAATCTGCCCCTTTCTATTTAATTTAAAGCTCTCTCTACAGGTCTCATTATTTGGTTCAGGGTATTCAGTTCATATGAAGTCCATCCTACCAGCACAATCCCATTCCATCCCAGTAATGGTATCAGAGCCCCAAGAACTGAAACATATTCCATCTAAATCACTCTTTAAACTACGTATTTATCTTCTTGACACTATATACCCCGTACCAGTTTTCCTATGGCTCAGAGCTTATTACATGACAGGTTCTGCTTTCTAATTAGTTCCTAATTGTTCAAAATCTTCCATCAGATCCTCCTTTCTAGTCCTATTGCTGTGGTCACTACCAACTTGGATAACAACTGGATCCTTACTTTCACACGTCATGTTCTAGCCACAAAGAAAAGTCCTTAACCCTGGCACTAGACAGGCAACTCAGCTTATTGTTGCCGATCTATGCCGTAGAACAATGAAGACAGTAAAGACTGCAAGATGCTGGAAATCAGTGTCAGTAGACGTGAAGCTGGAAAAGCACAGCAGGTCAGACAGCATCTGAGGAACAGGAAAATCAACCTTTTCAGCCATAACGCTTCATCAGTTCTGGGGAGGGGAGGGGATCCAGAGATTTGGAGAGGGAGGGAGTGGGATTGGGGCAAGGTTAGGTGCAATGGTTATAGGTGGATGCAGGTATGGGGTTATTGTGATATTGTTATCCTTCCACATCCAGCAGAGATTTACGTGCACTTCCACACACCTCATCTACTGTGTCCATTGCTCCCAATGTGGCCTTTTCTACACTGGGGACACAGGACCCCAACTTGCAGAACATTTCAGAGAACATGTATGAAACAGCCCCACCACCCAGTGGTCGAACACTTTAACTTCCCCTCCCACTCTGCCAAGGACATGCAAATACTGGACCTCCTCATCTTCCGTCTTGAGATCCTCCAACCACGTGATATCAATGTGGATTTCACCAGTTTCCTCATTTCCCCTCCTCTCCCCCAGATTATCTCAGATCCAACCTTCCAACTTGGCATTGCCCTCTTGACCTATCTTACCTGTCTATCTTCATTCCCACCTATCCATTCTATCCTCGTCTCCGACCTATCACCTTTACCCCCCCACCTTCATCTACCTATCTCATTCTCAGCCACCTGCCCATCAATCCCCGCCCCCCCCCCCCATTTATCTCTCAGCTGCCTTGGGCCCCAAGCCTCATTCCTGATGAAGGGCTTATGCCTGAAACATTGATTCTCCTGCTCTTCGGATGCTGCTTGACCGGCTGTGCTTTTCCAACACCACACTCTTCGATTCAGTTATTGTGATTGGTCAGAGGGAAGGGAGGAGTGGATAGGTGAATAGGAAGATAGGTTAGGTCAGGTCAGGGGGGAGAGGGGAAAGGGTGGGGCTGGACATAGGATGAGACTGCAGGGGTGAAGGGGTTTTGAAGCTGGTGAACTCGCTATAGAGGCCATTGGGCTGTAATCTCCCCAGGTGAAATATAAGGCGTTGTTCTTCCAGCTTCCATTTGGCCTCACTCTGACAGTGGAGGAGGCCAAGGATGGGCATGTCACTAGTGGAGAAGGAGGGGGATTTAAAATGGATGCCAACCTGAAGATCAGCTTGGTTGATGTATTCAGAACACAGATGCTCAGTGAATCAGTCTGTGTTTGGTCTCCCTGATATACAGGAAATCATGTTGGAAGCAATGGATGCCATAAATGAGGCTGGTTGAAATGCAGGTGAACCTCTGTCTGATCTGGAAGGATTGTTTGGGGCCTTGGATGGAGGTGAGAGGGGAGGTGTTGCACCTGTCATGGTTGCAGGAAAAGGTACCGGGTGTGGTGGAGAAGTTGGTGAGGAGACTAGAGTTGATGAGAGAGTCGTGGAGTGAATAGTCCCTGTGGAAAGCCGACAGAGGTGGGGAAGAAAATATCGTATTGGTGGTGTGGTCTGACGTAGGTGGTGGAAATGTCAGAGGATGATGCAATGGATTTGGAGGCTGGTGGAGTGGTACATGAGGACTAAGGGGAACTCTATCCTTGTTGTTGAGGGAAGGAGGCTTGAAGGCAGACGTGCAAGAGATAGAGGAGATACAGTTGAGGGTATCCTTAATTATTGAGGAGGGGAAACTACAGTTTCTAAAGTAGGAGGATACCTGGGATGGTCTGGAGTGGAATGCCTCATCCTAGGAGTAGTTGTGGAAGGGTGAAGGAATTGGGAGTATGGGATGTCATCTTTGCAGGAGGTTGGATGAGAGGAGGTGTAGTCAAGGTAGTTGTGAGAGGCAGTGGGTTTGAAATTGATATCAGTGATGAGTTAGTTTCCAGAGATGGAGTCAGAGAGGTCCAGGAAGGGGAGGGAGGAGTCAGAATTGGTTCAGGTGAATTTGAAGGCTGAGTGGAAGGTGTTGCGAAGTTGCTGAACTGCTCGAGCTCCTCACGGAAGCACCAAAGGAGTCTTCAATATATTGGAGGAAGAGGTGAGGGATGGTGCTGATGTAGTTGTAGAAGAAGGACTGTTCCACGAATCCTACAAAGAAGGAGGCATAGCTCGAGCCAATGAGGGTGCTCATGTTCATCCTTTTGGTTATTAGGAAGTGGGAGAAATCAAATGAAAAATTGTTGAGGGTAAAGACCAGTTCTACTAGGTAAATGAAAGCAAGTGGAAGTAGACTGATTGGTTCCACAGGCCCTCCATGCGGGGGATACAGATGTAAAGGGTCTGTCTATCTATAGTGAAGATGAGGTACTGGGGACTGGGGAAATGAAAGTTTCGGAAAAGGTGGAGGGCATGGTTTGTGTCTCTAATGTTGATAGGGAATTTGTGGACCAAAGGTGAAAGAACAGAGTTGAGGTAGGAGAAGATGAGCTCGGTGGGGTAGAATCAGGCAGAGACAGTGGGTCAACTGGGGCAATCAGGTTTATGAATTTTGAGTAGGAGATAGAAATAGGTGGTGCGGGTTTGGGGAACTGTCAGATTGGAAGCTGTAGATAGAAGATCTCATACCTTGATCTCAAAGTGACCCTCTCCACTTACAATACAAACCATGAAGCGGTAATCACAAGACATAGCAGGCCAGTGTCAAAACAAATAGGAAAGGCAGTGATTTTAATTTCAAACATAATATTGCACTGACACTTTCTATCATAGATATCCCAGGAAAAGAGACCTTTCAGCCTATCAGTGTGTGTCAGTCATCAAGAAGCTATCTACTCTAATCCCATTTCCCAACACTCAGCCCATAGCCTTGTATACAATGGCTTTCCAAGTATTCAACTAAGTATTTTTTAAATGTTTATGATGGTTTTTGCCTCTACCACCCTTTCAGGCAATGAATTCCCAACACCAATCACCCTCTAGGCAAATTTTTTTTCCTTAAATCCGCTCTAACTGTACAGGTGAACAATACACTGTGCCATTTTAAAAACAAAGTTTACTACCACTAATACTTCTACAAGAGGGTACAAAACCAAAGCCAATTCCTCTACTCCCAGAACTCCTTAAGAATACAAGTCAACTTTTAGTGAGCAGCCCTTAGGATATGGCACTGCCATATTGTGGTGTCAGAATCGAGTGGAACATTCTTGAGACTTCCTATGACCTGAGGTGTTAACTCTGTCCTTGTCCACAGATACTGACTGACCTCTGAGTATTCCCGGCATTTTTGATATGTTGGTTTTCAGATGTTAAATATCTGCATCTTGTTTTTGTCCATGTTTTCATCCCTTTCCTTGAACCCAAGGGAATGCCAATTCCACAGAGGAAAATGGAAAATTTCCCTTACTTTCTATACAGATATCATTAAAAATCACATGATATCAGGTTATAGTCCAACAGGTTTACTGAAATAGCAAGCTTTTGGAGCCCCATTTCTTCCTCAGGTAGCTAGTGAGAAGGAACACAATGTATCTTAAGTGTGAAGCTTTGTTTTGAGTCTGATTGTGTCTCAACCTGGAGTCAGGCTGGTTTCATTTCCAAAGTAGGAATATACAAAATGTCACATTGACTGACTACCTACAGACTATGCACTTTTTGAACAAAGTAGAATGTATCTGCAAATACAAATTCACCCCATAGATTTGTATGTGTGCTTGCATGTGTGTGAGGTAGAAAGAGAGAAAGAGGATGTGTGTATGTGTGATAGTGTGTGTACATGCATGTGAGTGTGTGTGTGAGATTGAGAGAGAGTGCGCACAAATGTGAAGGAGTATATGTCTGTGAGAGAGTGTGCATGAGTGTGAGTGTGCATGTGTGTAAATGAGAGAGGTTCTGTGTAAATGTGTGTGTTTGTATGAGAGAGTGTGTGTGAATGTGTCCATGTGTCTCAGTGTGTGTGTGAGTGTATAGTATGATGGGATCACCTGTAGTGTGGCATGAAACCAAGATCCTGGTTGAGGCCGTCCCCATGGGTACCGAATGTGGCTATCAGCCTCTGTTTGGCGACTCTGCATTCTTGCATATCCTGAAGTCTGCCTTGGAGGACATTTACCCAAAGATCTGAGGCTGAATGTCCTTGAACGATGAAGTGTTCCCCCACCGCCTGGCTATTGTTGCAATGTGTCCATTTATCCATTGTCATAGCATCTGTATAGTTTTGCCAATTTACCAAGGAGGACTTCAAGATACACAAGAATGCAGAGTCGCTGAACAGAGCCAATAGCCAGATTCGGTACCCATGAGGACAGCCTCAACCAAAATCTTGGGTTCATGTCACATTACAGGTGACCCCATCACACTATACATTCTTGCACACAACCTCTCATATATTCCCTCACACACAAGCACACTCTCTCTCAAGCACACACATTCATATCATGCACATACTCACAAGCACACTTCACACACATATACTCCCTCTCAAGCACACACACACAACCTCATGCACATGGACTCTGTCTCACACACATTCTACTTTGTTCAAAAAGCACACAATCTGTATAAAGTCAGTCAACATGACATTTTATAAATTCCTAGTTTGGAAATAAAACCAGTCTGACTCTAGTTTGAGACACAAACTGACTCGAAACAAGGCCTCACACCTAAAATGCACTGCATGTCATCTTTATCCTTACAAGTTATCTTAGGGCAGTGACATGAAAAAAGTTCTAGGATTTACACATTAATCAATCGAAGCCTACATCTCCTTTCTCACTGATTAAAGATTTAATAGTCTTTTAGGTGTGTTCCATTAGTTGACCCTTTTATCTTTTACTGTGTCTGATGTATTCTCTCTCACTAGCTACCTGAGAAAGAAGGATGGCTCCAAACGTATGTGGTTTCAAATAAACCCTGGATTTAGCCTGGTGTTGCGCGATTATTTACTTTGTCCACCCCAACCCAATACCAGCACCTCTACATCGTACACAGATATAGACAGGGCTGTCCTTTATCATATCCTGGCATTGTATGTTATTGTTTTGTGAACTGCAAGTGTACGCTTTTTAATCTATTCACTGATGAGGGTTTTAGTGACCAGGTTTACAGCCATTGCCCATTCCATATTGCCTTGGAGAAGGCGATAGTGAGCTGCCTTCTTGAACTGCTGCAGTCCATGTGGGTGTTGGAATATCCCAGTGCTGTTAAGGTGCTAGTTCCATGGTTTTGACCCAGTAACAGTGAAAGAATAGCAAAATAGTTCCAGGTCCTGATGGTGAATGATATGGATGGGAATCTGTGGGCAACGATATTAACATGTATCTGGTGTCCCTGTTCTTCTCGATGGTAGATGTTATGGGTTTGAAAGGTGCTGTCAAAGGAGCTACTGCGATCCATTTCATAATTCGTATGTACTGCTGCTACTGAGTGTTGATGGAGTCAGTCACTGTTAAAGGTGATAATGTGGTGCCCAGTCATGCAATTCCTCTTGCCAGAAGATGATGCCAAGCTTCTTGATTGTTTTTGGAGGTGCACTCATTCAGCTGGGTAGGGAGTATTCCACCATACTCCTGACTAGAGCCTTGTGGAAAAGCTTTGGGAACATAAGGGGAAGTTCATTTGCCACAGAATTCCAAACCTCTGACCTGCTCTTATTGTTTACACTGGTTCACATTCTGGTCAACGGTAAATTCTAGAAGGTTGATAGTGGAGAATAGAACAATGGTAACAACATTGAATGTCA
This sequence comes from Hemiscyllium ocellatum, assembly GCF_020745735.1. Classification (NCBI taxonomy): domain Eukaryota; kingdom Metazoa; phylum Chordata; class Chondrichthyes; order Orectolobiformes; family Hemiscylliidae; genus Hemiscyllium; species Hemiscyllium ocellatum. The sequence continues at coordinate 109,448,010 of NC_083402.1, forward strand.
AGGGATGATGGTGATTCTCTCTCTTGTTGGAGATGGTCATTGCCTGTTACTTATTTGAACCAAATGCAACTTGCCACCTATCAGTCCCAACCTAAATGTCACCTTAAGTTACAGATGGAGAGGTTTCAGTAAGGAGAAACATTTGGGGACTCATTCATTTCAGCAGGGGTTATGAACTGGGACAAGGAACCAGTTCTGAAGAAGAATCATAAAGGATTGAAAACGTTAACTCTGTTTCTCTCTCCTCAGGTGCTGCCAGACCTGCTGAGTTTCTCTAGAATTGTATGTGCATGTTTCAGATTTTCAGCATCCGCAGTATTTTGTTTTTATGCAAGGAAACAGTTCTTGTGTCTAAATGAACAATTATTCCATCTGCTGTAAAGCATCTGGATCTAATGTAGTTCGGTACAACATTATCATGACGCTTTCTTCAAAATATTCTCCAGAATTTTGCGGACAATAGCTTTAAGTGAACTACTCAGGGAAAATATCCAAGGCAGTAAGTGTTCTGAATTCAGTTACTGAAAAATCCAAGTGTAAGAGTTTAATTTGTGGTTTACTTGTATCCTGTTTTGTATCACAGGTGCAAAACCCATTAACAGGCTCAAGCTGTGCTTTTATGGCATTTTATAATAAATAGATCAGAGATTCAATTACGAAAGTCAATGTTTGTTTTGCATGAACAAAGTAAGCAGTGTAACTCCTCAAAGGCTAACATAGAATCACTGATCTTTTTGATATATAGGAATAATCACAAACTCAGAAAATTAGTAAACAACCAGGAGAATAGTGAGAGTGCAGGAGAACATGGATAGACATGTGGATTGAGCAGAGCAGAATAAATTCAGTGCAGACTGATATATTGAGGGTACCACAGTCCTTCCAGGCCATTGGGCAACTCTCATATGAGGCTGGTGATCCTAAGGTTGAACAACCACCAGTTACTTAACTCTAATTAAAAGATAGCCCTATTGTCTAGTAGGACTATGATAACTTGACCTTTGTATTGTGGGTGAAGAATGAGGAGAGACAAAAGGGGAATTGAGGAACAGCAAGATCTGGAAATCATGTACATAAACCTTTAAAGCTGATAAGCAAGTTGAAAAGTCTATTGGGAAGAACATAAAATAATTGCCTTTGTTAATAGAGTCATAGTGCATAAAATTAAGGAAATCCTCCTTCAATTTTCTAAACACTGTTTTGGCCACTGCAGAAAAGAGTGTCCAACCCTGAGTAGCACATTTTTAGGATAGAGTTTTGTACCTTGAGAAGGCTGCAGCAGAGATTAACTGGTTCACGGATGGTTCAGACTTGTGTGCTTGTTATCCTGAGTGAAAGACACCTGTGATTCAACCTATTTACACCCTTCATTACTTTATAAATGTCTGTAAGGCCACCCCTTAACCACCTTCACTCTCGTGGAAAAATATCCCAGCTTATCCGCCTCTCTTTATAACTTAAACCCTCCATTCCTGGTCTATCTTTTCTGAACCCTCTCCAACTTAATAATATCCTTGCTATAACTCTGAAGAAGGATCACTGCACCTGAAACATTGACTCAGTTTTCTCCCCATGGATGCTGCCACACCTACGGAATTTTGAAGCAATTTCTGTTTTTGCTTCTGTATGGCCTTACTGTGAAATCTCAAAACTCCTTTGCGTTCCACTCCCAAGTGCCTCAAAGTCTGCCCAAAGCATTCAACTCACTCTCCAGCCCCATACCCAAACCTCAGCTACACTATCCCCTTTCCCAATCCTGCTTAACCTTTAGTCATTGTATCCCATCTTCACCAATACCCCAAATGCAGACTCCTGGTATTTCTAAACTCCTTCCTGAATCTCTACCACCGCCACCCCCCACCCAACTTTGCTGCCTTCAAACTTCATCCTCTCACCAAACCTAAGGGCGCCATCTCGATTTTCCTCTGGGGTATTATCCCAATTTTCAACTTCTCGAAAATCAAAAGCTGTAAATTGCCAAAACTCAGCTTTGTCAGTGTGAAACGCCTGAGTTCTTGATGTCCTATTATGGGAACACAATGTCCTGCTGGGAGTAGGAGATCGGGAGTTCAATGAAAATTTCTGGTATAGTAGCTGAAGATATTAAATGCAACATTCATACATTTAAATTCAGAGTTTTCCTCAATGACTAGTTGCTGAATGTTCATTTCAGAAGGCAGAACAAAAGAACAGAGTATTATTGAAATGGACAGCAACTGTTGTAAGCTGTAACACAAAGGGACTTGGGTTACTTGTGCATTAAATATGGAAAGCAAGCATATAGGTGCAGCAATTAATCAGGAAGGTTAATGAAGTGGGAGTTGGAAGTTTTTAAAATTCATTTGTTGGCTGGCCAGTGTTTATTGCCTGTCCTCTAGTTCCCTTTGAGAAGGTGGTAGGAGGCTGCATTCTTGAACTGCTGTGGTCCACCAATGTAATCATGGGGAAATCGTACTATAATTGTACAAAGTGCTGGTGAAACCATGTCTGGAGTACTGTGAGCAGTTTTGGTCCCCCCATTGAAGAAAATAAATCATTTCATTGGAGGCAGTTCAGGGAAGGGTCACGAGGATGAATTCTAGTATGGGGTGACTGACTTATAAATAAAGGCTAAACGGGTTAGGCTGTTACTCTCTGGAATTCAGAATAATGGGAGATGATCTCATTGAAACATAAAAGATTCTTCAGGGCAAGACAAGGTTAATAATGAAAGGATGTTTCCCCTCATGGGGAGCCTAGCACCAGAGGACGCAGTCTTAGGATAAAGGTATGCCAAGTTAAGACTGAGGTGAAGAGGTGAAGAGGAGTTTCTTCTCTCAGTATCTTGAGAGTCTTTGGAACTTTTTGCCACAGTTAGGTATCAGGGTAGTGTCCTTATGTTTATTTAATGCTGAGTTAGCTAGATTTTTGATGGGTAGGGAAATCAAGGATTATGAGTAAAGGACAGGAAAGTGGACATGAGGAATGTCAGATAGCCATGATCCTATTGAATGGCAGAGCAAGAGGAGATGAATGGCCCACTCCTGTTTCGATTTCTCATGGCCTTATGATGTAATCATATTTACAGCCAGTTTCATTTTACATTCATTTGATAAACCAATGTGTCTTCACCCTCTGAATCTCTAGTCTGTTCAGTAAAAGACCATAAAAACAGTCTGAGCTAATGGCAATTGCATCCGTGATACCAAACAGGATACAGATAAATCTTAAATTAAACTTTTACTGCAGGATTTTTCATTGACTTCGTAATCTGCGTACTCACTAACAAAGAGAGTTACGCTGAGCAGTTGATGGACTGTTGTTATGGTTGCCCAGTTGCTCCTAGAAGAACTGAAAATGTGTTGCTGGAAAAGCGCAGCAGGTCAGGCAGCATCCAAGGAGCAGGAGAATCGATGTTTCGGGCATAAGCCCTTCATCAGGAATGAGGAAAGTGTGTCCAGCAGGCTAAGATAAAAGGTAGGGAGGAGGGACTTGGGGGAGGGGCGTTGGAGATGCGATAGGTGGAAGGAGGTCAAGGTGAGGGTGATAGGCCGGAGTGGGGTGGGGGCGGAGAGGTCAGGAAGAAGATTGCAGGTTAGGAAGGCGGTGCTGAGTTCGAGGGATTTGACTGAGACAAGGTGGGGGAAGGGGAAATGAGGAAACTGGAGAAATCTGAGTTCATCCCTTGTGGTTAGAGGGTTCCTAGGCGGAAGATGAGGCACTCTTCCTCCAACCGTCATGTTGCTATGGTCTGGCGATGGAGGAGTCCAAGACCTGCATGTCCTTGGTGGAGTGGGAGGGGGAGTTGAAGTGTTGAGCCATGGGGTGGTTGGGTTGGTTGGTCCGTGTGTCCCAGAAATGTTCTCTGAAACGTTCCGCAAGTAGGCGGCCTGTCTCCCCAATAGAGAGGAGGCCACATCGGGTGCTATGGATGCAGTAAATGATGTGTGTGGAGGTGCAGGTGAATTTGTGGCGGATATGGAAGGATCCCTTGGGGCCTTGGAGAGAAGTAAGGGAGGAGGTGTGGGCGCAAGTTTTGCATTTCTTGTGGTTGCAGGGGAATGTGCCGGGAGTGGAGGTTGGGTTGGTGGGGGGTGTGGACGTGACGAGGGAGTCACGGAGGGAGTGGTCTTTTCGGAAGGCTGATAGGAGAGGGGGGGGAATATATCGCTGGTGGTGGGGTCTGTTTGGAGGTGGCGGAAATGACGGTGAATGATGCGCTGTATGTGGAGGTTGGTGGGGTGGTAGGTGTGGGGCTCAAGGCGGAGGAGTGGGAAGTGGAGGAGATGCAGTGGAGGGCATTGTCGATCATGTCTGGGGGGAAATTGCGGTGTTTGAAGACGGAGGCCATCTGGATTGTACGGTATTGGAACTGGTCCTCCTGGGAGCAGATGCGGCGGAGACAAAGGAATTGGGAATATGGGATGGCATTTTTACAGGGGGCAGGGTGGGAGGAGGTGTAGTCTAGGTAGCTGTGGGAGTCAGTCGGTTTATAGTAAATGTCCGTGTTGATTCGGTCGCCCGAGATAGAAATGGAAAGGTCTAGGAAGGGGAGAGAGGAGTCTGAGATGGGTCCAGGTGAATTTGAGGTCGGGTGGAAGGTGTTGGTAAAGTGGATGAACTGTTCAACTTCCTCGTGGGAGCACGAGGCAGCGCCGATACAGTCATCGATCTAGCAGAGGAAAAGTTGGGGGGTGGTGCCAGTGTAGCTGCGAAAGATGGACTGTTCCACATATCCTATGAAGAGGCAGGCATAGCTGGGGCCCATGCGGGTGCCCATGGCTACACTTTTGGTTTGGAGGAAGTGGGAGGATTAGAAAGAGAAGTTGTTCAGAGTGAGGACCAGTTCAGTCAGTCGAAGGAGGGTGTCAGTGGAAGGGTACTGGTTGGTATGGCGGGAAAGGAAGAAGCAGAGGGCTTTGAGTCCTTCGTGATGGGGGATGGAGGTGTACAGGGACTGGATGTCCATGGTGAAGATAAGACGTTGGGGACCGGGGAAGCGAAAATCATGGAGGAGATAGAGGGCGTGGGTAGTGTCCCGAACGTAGGTGGGGAGTTCTTGGACTAAGGGGGACAGGACCGTGTCGAGGTATGCAGAGATGAGTTCGGTGGAGCAGGAGCAGGCTGAGACAATGGCTCAGCCTGCTCCTGCCCCGGCCGACCCATTGTCTCAGCCTCCTCCTTCGCCAGAGCATAGCAACACGTCGGTTGGAGGAAGAGTGCCTCATCTTCCGCCTAGGAACCCTCCAACTACAAGGGATGAACTCGGATTTCTCCAGTTTCCTCATTTCCCCTCGCCCCACCTTGTCTCAGTTAAATCCCTCGAACTCAGCACCACCTTCCTAACCTGTAATCTTCTTCCTGACCTCTCCGCCCCCACCCCACTCCGGCCTATCACCCTCACCTTGACCTCCTTCCACCTATCGCATCTCCAACGCCCCTCCCCCAAGTCCCTCCTCCCTACCTTTTATCTTAGCCTGCTGGACACACTTTCCTCATTCCTGAAGAAGGGCTTATGCCCAAAACGTCGATTCTCCTGTTCCTTGAATGCTGCCTGACCTGCTGCGCTTTTCCAGCAACACATTTTCAGCTTTGATCTCCAGCATCTGCAGTCCTCATTTTCTCCTGCTCCTAGAAGAATCTGTGCAGAAATCTTGCACCACGGTGATCGTTACACCACCCAGCAGTGCTGACCAGTCTCCAGCCTGCAGATCAGGTTACGGGAGGTATAGAGTTCAATTGCCATCACCTTGTCCTCAGACACAACTGCTGGCTGACCTTGGGTGGGTCAGGCCTTCTGTCAAGGGTTTTCCACCTCCAGCATCTGTGCATCATTTCCACTGCCTGCTGAAAGTCACCCTGTAGCCCATAAGGGTTAGTAAGACTGCAACTAGAGCCCCCCCCCCCCCCCCCCCACACACACACTGAGGCTGACATTTTCCTGATCGCTTTAGCACCAACATCACTTTACAACTGTAAATCCACAAGGTTGGCCAAACTCCCCCAATCACACCACAGTACTTCCTATAACCTTACAACATCAGAAGAAGGGCCGTTGTGGCGCAGTGGTAGTATCTCTACCTCTGAGTCGGCAGATTTTATTCAAGTTTTACCTGCTCCAAGATAACATAATACCACCTCTGAACAGGTTAATCAGGCAAGTATACATGCCAGCAGCAAACCATCTCTCCTAAAAGTTTAATTCACTTTAAATAACACTGGTGGCCTGATTCCTTGACGGGCTGAACAAGAATAAGAAGACCTATGCAGTTATGAATCAATGGATTGCTTGTGTATTAAATTAGCTTTGAAAGTGTCCGACCTCACAATCCAATTATTCTGCACTTGTGCCCCTATGAAGTGGGTGCTTCTTGTGGACTGCACCAGAAGTATTTAAGCAAATTGATTTGAGTTTCATATGAAGCATCACAATTTGTTACCGTTTCTGAATTTGAGGGCTGAGATTGTTGGTTTGCTTCTTTGCCTTCTGAGACAGTTCAGCTCCAACATGAGCAGAAGCGTACCTCCTTTCATCACAGCCTTGACATTTCTAGAGTTTCCATGGGATGTGATGGGAACAATGGAGTGCTTCCAGGTGAAAGCAGAGCCTCATTTTGCACTCTGCCCGTTGAAATAATTGCGACATTGTCTCTCAGCATGAAGCCTCAAAATTGTAGCCCCACTACAGTTGTAGAGTTCTGAAGCTGATGGAAAGGGCCTGTATTATCCATGATCACTTTCCTTGTGACATTGAACTGGGTTTATTGACTGTTTCCATTTGATCTAAAAAAGATCCCTTGGGATTGATTGAAGTGGAGAAAAACTGTCCTAAGTAACAGTCAAGGTGAAGTCACTATAGTCCCACTCACTCATTAGAGAGAGAGGTTACTGGTGGTAGTTTAAACTGAGGGTCATTACACCTCAGGCAAGGGATGAAGTTGAGAGTTGGGACCTTCTTAGCAACCTTAGCCAGTACAGGAATTGAACCCATGCTATTGGCATCACCTTGCATCACAAACCAGCCGTGTAGTCAACTGAACTGACCAACCCCTTACTGACCTGTTACTGAATCCCATTTATCCTGCAACAAAGAATAACTCATCCATCAGCTGTTCCAAGGAAATTTGGGAGGAGGCATTAAATTTCACCCAAAGAGTCAGAGGGAAAGCCTTTCAGTCATCATCTCTACATCAGCCTTTCCTATTTCCCTGTTCTATCCCTGCAATCCCAAAGATTTATTTTGTTCAAGTGACTATGCAGTTTCTTTTGAAATCATTGATTGCCTCTTTCTTCCACCTTTGTAGCTAGTGAGTTCCTGATCATTACTACTCATTCCATAATAAAAATCTTCCTCCATGTGTTCCTACTGCACTGTTTAGTCATAACTCTAAACTCTGAATTATGATGGAATTAGAATGACTCTTTAGCATGGCTGACAGGACCTGATTCAAGCTTCCTGCTCTGATTCCCAACCCTCTGATTTTTGATGATGGGGGATATTGGTAGGATGAAGAACCTGCCTCCTAAACCTCCAGTCCTTGCTGGATCCATTGTTAGGGTTGGTATCTCCTTCTCCACTAGCATCCCCATTCCCCCACACCTCCCCCCCACCCACCCACAATGCCCCCTGATAGGTGTCAAGGAGTCACATCAGCTTCTACATTTCTCTGCTTCAGAGTGCACCATAGGAGTTGTAAACCATGATCTGGATTTGGCAACCTTTTAAAAAATCAACTTAATCCATCTTACCCTGTGGCCCCAATTCATCTTCCTTGTCCCTTTATGTCTGCCCATACTCTCACCCACCTCCCACAGTTCTCCATAATCTTTGCGTAAGCTCATTGCCGTCCCATGCCTACTTACTCAGTACACACTGTATAACGAATCAAAGAACCTTACAGTGATAATGGATTGTGGACAGCTGCTCATAAAACAAATCCATGCAGATGTTGTTCTTTTGGAAAAAAAGATTTGTGTTCCAATGAACCTACAAAAGTTGGAATCCGACAGGTCACCAACATCAAATACTTCATACTTTTTTACATGGTGAAGATAAACATTGAGGCATTGACAAAATAGATCACCTAAAGAGCAAATTATTATAACCACTTAAGTATCAAGGAAATCAACAGTTCTCTATTGCTGTCAAAAAATAGTTCACTGCTAGGAAAAATATTTTATGTATCTAGGCTCTTGGTATAGCATGCATAATGAGGATAGATCAAAATAAATTCCAGTATAGTTGAGTAGACTCACTATATTGACAAGGAGAAAGTGAGGACTGCAGATGCTGGAGATCAGAGTCAAAAAGTGTGACACTGGAAAAGCACACCAGGTCAGGCAGCATCCGAAGAGCAGGAGAATCAACGTTTTGGACATAACGCCTCATCAGGAGTATGTGGGAGCTTGGGGTGTGTGGAAGGAGGAGTGAGAGATAAATAGGAGGGTGCGGGGTGGGGGTAGGTCTTGGGCGAAGATAGCTAGGAAAGTAAAAGATAGATGGAGGTAGGGAGTGATGATAATAGGTCAGAGGGGAGGGAGGAACTGATAGATGGACAGGTAGGAGAATTCAAGAGGATGGTGCCGAGTTGGAGGGTTGGATCTGTGATGAGGGGGATAAAGAAACTGGTGAAATTGACATTGATGCCATGTGGTTGGAGGCAACTCACAGAATGCTTCAGGGAACATCTCTGGGACACACGCACCAAATAACCCAACTACCCTCTGGCTGACCACTTCAACTCCTCCAAGGACTTGCAAGTCCTGGGCATCCAACACCACCTAATCCAAGCCACCCGATGACTGGAGGAAGAACGCCTCATCTTCCACCTTGAGACCTTCCAACCACATGGCATCAATGTCAATTTAACCAATTTCCTCATTCCCCCACTCCCCAACTCATCCCGGATCTAACCCTCCAACTCAGCACCACCTTCTTGAACTGTCCTACCTGTCCATCTTCCTTCCCACCTATCCGCTCCACCCTCCCTTCTGACCTATCTCCATCACCCTCCACCTGCATCTACCTATCCTCTTTCCACCTACTTACACCCCAGTCCCAGCTCCACCCTCAACTCACTACATTGACTGCAATCCTTCTCGCTGGGTGGTCCTATTTGGGGCACATTGTGTCCAGTTAGGAGGGATTCTCTATGACTGAGCTTTCAGGAAGGCAATCAGGGTATGTATCATCCCACCCCACTGTTCATAAAATACAGGCAACCACCAGGTATGTAAGGATCTCAGTTGGAGCAGAAAGATCAACTGTAACCTTTCCTGCCCTGGTCTTAACACACCTTCACACTCCTTGCTTGTTTAGGGCAGGCTCAAAGGGCCAAATGGCATACTCTTGTTCCTATTTCTTATGATCTTATGGTCATGTCTGACTGAGGCCTTCTGACAATTAGGTCAAGCTTGCTAGTTTTGTATCTATGCTAAATGGTATGGCAAGACAGCAATAACATGAGCTGCGTTTCTCTGACTGCGGGGATAAAGGGTGAGGAAGCTGCTGGATGCCACCTCAAGTTCTATTCCCGTATAAAGACATGTAATTGAAGCTTTTTATCTTGTACCCATCCAAACAGAATTGCAAGAATGCCAAATTTCAAAGTTTATGTCACCTGAAATTGGGCTGCCAGTTTGTGGACAATTGGGCTCTAATTGGTTGAGATATTACAGCGGAAAATGTTGCTCTTTGGTCTTTTATTTAGTTGAAAATATTTAATGGTTATTCACTGTTACAATGATATCAGGTTATCAGCTGTTTGTCAATAGTTGGTAGATTATATCTAACAGCATGTTCCCTTAGCAGGTTGCAACAAACATTGTATGGACCAATGTCAACCAATCCTTGCTTATAAAGCTCAGAGAACAGGGTTCTCAAAGGGTTATGATCCTGTGACTGAGTAAAATTTACTTCATAATCCCAAGTGTGTTCAGAATTATGCTAACATCAATTGGTGGACAACATTTTCCGACAGCATTTCCTTGAGAGAGCTGTGGGGACAGAGTCCTTCTCTAAATTCAAGGCTGAAGTAGATTCTTGATAAGTAAAGAAAGCAAGACTTATGGGGAAAGGGCAGGAAAGTGGACATGAGGAATGTTGGATCAACCATGATCCTACTGAATGGCGGAGCAGGCTTGAGGGGCAGAATGACCTACACCTATTCCTATTTCTTATGGCATTGCTCATGATAATGTCTGAAACAGTTGCTTATTTTGAATTTAAACCTAAGCTTGGGAATAATTGTGGTCCGCTTCATTCTCTAAGGCAACACCTCAAACAATTGCCATTTACCAACCAAAGAGCATTTTTCTATCCTACAGAATGAACTGTTGATACTTTTGAAATTTGGATTTGGACATTTCTGTGCTGATCGAGTACAAGATGTACGGTTTGCACAGGATGATTTTCTTTACGACAATACACAATTTTTTGTACTACCAAGATTCTCTTTTGTTGGATACAGTTATTCCCTAACACATTTGTGGTTTGAATACAAATTGCCATTTAATAGACTAAACCTGAGTATTGTCCAGTTCTTGTTGTCTATGTGCGCATTCTGCTTGATTATGTGAAGAGTACTGAATCAAGCATCTTAAGTTAAGACCTTATGACATAGGAGAGATTTTAGTGAATAAGCTTAACGTGACTGAGCCACAGAATTATTCTGGAAACCCCTGTAGTGATGTCCTGGGTCTGAAATGATTGGCCTCAAACAGCTGCAAGCACCTTCCTTTATGTTATATATGACTCCAACTGTTTTTCCTTAATTTCTATTAACTTCAGTTTTGCTAGGACTCAGTCAAATCACGCCATCATGTGAAGAGCAGTCTCTTTCACCTCAACTCTTAAGATCCATTACTTTGTCATTATTTGGAGAAAAACACTTTAAATGAGGTCAGGAGCTGAAATGACCTTGGTGAAACAAAAACTGAGCATCAGCATGGGCATAAGTGTCACTTCATAGTAATCAATGACCCCATCTATCACTTTGCTAATGATTGCGAGTAGTCTGATGAGGGGGTAATAGGCTGGGTTAGATTTTCTTCTGTTTTTTTGTGGTCAGGACATACCTGAACAATTTTCCATATTGGCAGGTTGATGTCAGTGTTGCAACTGCACTTTATATTTATATCAATGCTGTGACTGCATCGCTAATCTCATAGATTTATATTTTCCAGTCAGTCAATTGTGTGGCATGATGGTTACAGTCTGTGATTTATCTGGAATTGGAAGTGGAAGGAGTGCACGTGGCTTTTCTGCTTAGCTTCAGGTAGACCGAGAAACGAACATGATGTTCTTCAATGTTCCATTTCATTAGTTTCAAAGCAATTGTAAAGTAACACAGTGTGCTGATGGATTCCTAAATGTTTATTCTTTGCTGAGTGTAGAAAGTAAAAGAACACAATGATACAGTCAGAATGAGAACAATATTGCACACAAAGTTACCCAGGATTATCTTTCAAATTCTACTCTGCAGTCACTGCATGAATGTGATTTCCATATTCAAATTCTCTAGAGACATATATAATATATATATATCCCTGAAGCATGCTATCGGGGCAACAATTACCCTTAACTCAAATACATAACTTTGAAAGGTTCCCACTTGGTTATGTCTCCTACTTTGGAAACTGCAATCAGTTTATTAAATTTAGGCAAACCAATGAATTTATTTATATGATATTACACAGAAATGCATCACTCAATAAAATGAAGTGTAAAACTTGAGCTACCTTTGAAATTGGCTGTTTATGTCCAATATATCTGATGTGTAGCCAGTGCTACCCATGTTATTCATTGGCTGCATGTATCATTGTAACAGCAGAAAATTGCACATCTTTGATATGTCTTTAAGGTCATCTGACTTCTCTTAATATAAGAATGAACAAAATGGGAGCAGAAGTAGGCCATTCGGCACTTTGAGTTTGTTCTGCCATTCTGTTGTGCAAGAACATCATGGCTCATCTGAATGTATTTTGAAATTCACATTCCAATCCACAATTAGAGGGCTGACAGGGAATTCTGACTGTCGACAACAGGAACAACTCATCACTACAGCATTCCTCACTTCTCCATGCCTCACATTTTACACTCAACTTATAAATGATTGATGTATTGGTAAGTGTATACATTAGAAGAGAAGCAGATGCTGCACAGACTGACGCAGCAATTGTAGGAGTGAAGGGAACGTGACAGAATAATATACTTACTTTGAAAACTTTGGTGAGATTATTTCATCATTACATTCAAGTCCTGTGTACAAATGCCATGGCTGTGAACATAGCAGGCAAATGTTCCTCCAAGAACTTCACGAGAATGGCTGTAATCCATTCAATCTTATCTCATTGAAGGAGGTTAAACTATGCAATCAGTTATAGATTAGATTCCTTACAGTGTGGAAACAGGCTCTTCATCCCAACCAACCCTCAGAAGAGTATCCCACCCAGAACCATTTCCCTCCTAACACTACAGGCAATTTAGCATGGCCAATTCACCTGACCTGCACATCTTTGGATTGTGGGAGGAAACCGGAGCACAAGGAGGAAACCCAAGCAAGACAGCGCAAACAGTCACCCGAGGCTGTAATCGAACCTAGGACCCTGGTGCTGTGAGGCATCAGTGCTAACCACCGAGCCACCATGCCGCCCCATTTCAGTTTCAGTTTCAAACCACTGTACCATGTTCCAACACCACTGTATAATACCCACTGTAACCATGGTAACTCAAAGAGCACACACATACACGCAACTTGATTTTAAACTGTTTAGTAAAATGCCAACAAAGCAATCTGAGTTTATTAATGTCTGTTACACGTAATACAGGGTATCAATAAAACAAATAAAACTTTAACATTTGAATTTTTGATTGCATGTTCAGTCTGAGTATTAAATGTTTTGGATATCTTTCGTGATACTTTAGAGAATATTTTGAAGAAAACCATAAGGCATCCGAGCAGAATTAGGCTAGTCAGCCATCAAGTCTGCTCCACCATTTGGGCTTATGCTCGAAACGTCGAATTCTCTATTCCTGAGATGCTGCCTGGCCTGCTGTGCTTTGACCAGCAACACATTTGCAGATATGTTTCTCATCCCCAATTCTCCAGCCATCTCCCTGTAAGTCTTGATCCTCTTACAAATCAAGAAATTATCCAACTCTATCTTAAATATTTCTGTGGCAATGAGTTCCACAGATTCACCACTTTCTGGCTGAAGAAATTCCTCCTTATCTCAGTTCTGAAGGGTTATCCCTATGCTCTGAGACTTCATTCCTCGTCTCTCCTATGAGTGGAAACATCTTCTTCACATCTACTCGATCCAGGCCTCTCAGTATCTTTAAGTTTCAATGGGATCTGTCCTCATCTTTCTAAACTCCATCAAGTACAGATCCAGATTCATCCACTGCTGTCTGTATGACAAGGCCTTCATCCCAGGATCATTCTTGTAAGCCTCATCTGGACCACTGCAATGCCAGCACATCTTTCCTGAGATACAGTGCCCAAAACTGCTCGCAATATTCGAAATGCAGTCAGGTTAAGAGTCTGGTGAAATTATTTCATCAGTACATTTTGCTCTTGTTATTTAAGCTCTCGTGAAATTAATGCTAACATTGCATTAGCCTTCCTAACTGCCAATTGAACTGGCATTTTAAGAGAATCCAGAACTCGAACTCACAAGTCCCTTTGTGCTCCAGACCTTTGAAGCCTTTCCCCACTTCACCTCTATTCTTCCTACTAAAGTGCATAATCTCACACTTTCTGATATTGTATTTCATCTGCTACTTCTTTGCCCACTCTTGTAGCATTTCCAAGTCCTTCTGCCATCTTCCTGCTTCCTATATCTCTCCACCTATATTTGTGTCATCTGCAAACTGAGCAACAACACCCTCAGTTCCTTTGTCCAGCATGGTTCTAAAGTTAAATCCAGACGTATTGTCACAAATGGAGTAATTGATGACTCAAGTACAGGGAGCATTTCTAAATGAATAAGCTAGTGGTATAAAGCCAAAGTTTTGCTGCTTGTTAGAAATCTGAAACAAACACAGAGAATGTTGGAGAGACCCATCAGATCTGGTAGCATATGCGGGTGTCTCCTCTTTAGACTTGACATTCTGAATAAGTCATAGCTGACTGGAAATATTAACTCTGTTTCTCTCTCCAGTGCAACCAGACCTGCTGAATAAACTCTTGGACCTTCCCTCTTACTGGAGTCTAACTAATGATTTCATCATAATGGACATCTCCAGTGTCAGGGCACAACCTACAATGAATGAATTATTGTCTATGGTAATGGTTCAAAAAGAGTTAAGTGTTGAAGCTGCATCCAGCCCATCTAATGATGTCTTACAGCCTTTGAACAGAGGAGAATCAACCTTACACAAGATCCAAATGGAGACAGTTGAATCATCTTTGTACTTTTGCCTAAATTGTCAATGTAAACTCTGTCTATTGATGTCATGCAACAAGTAACATTTTGTTGTACAAGATAATTTTTTCTGGTTTAGGCTCAACAGTGGTTTATCCTTTGAGCTGCTAATTAGGTACACCCTTGAGAAAGCTAGAAGCACTCTACCCCAATCCTATCCACAAGCCACGAGTAGTTAGTTCTGCAAAATATGACAGATATGATAAAGTAGATTTGTTCAAAAGACATACTATAGTCTAATAAGTGGTCCTATTATATTCACCACTGATGTTCCAAATGTCGGATATATAGGTACAGTGTTCTGCAATGAGCTACTCCTACAATCCAGACACCATTATTTTTCACATATTTGCTGTTGATTTTCTCTCTAGGGAATCTTCCAGGAGGAGAAGAAAAACAGTAATACATGGAAATGAACTTCCTGGTTGTACTGGTGTTCCAGTTTTGTATTATGCATGATGAGTCAGAGCAGTATGTCTCATTCGCCAGTTTTCCTGACTTTCCTTCCAGTAAATAACTTCTGACTGGAAGAACAGCATGTTGACAAAATGTGAGCAGTTTCATTCAGCCACAGGTCTGTGCACCAGAATCGATAACACTGATGGTGGTTAGACTGCTGCAGGGGCAGAGTGATGTGAGACGGGGAGAGAGAAAAAGACTTTAGGAGACAAGACACTTGCCAAATGTGACAGAAGAAAGAGGTTCCAAGTTGCTGGGCAGCTGTGGGAATAGAGGCTTTGAGGAAGGAGTGAAAGAAAAATCGTCCCCTCCCATGTAGACACCTGCCCCAATGAAGGACTGCAGTTAAAGTGATAGAGTTCTGAACCTGTGGGGCCAGGAGTGAAGGAGGGTGTGTGAGTGAGGAAATGAAAACAGTGTGTGTATAAGAGAGAGGAGACAGAAGATAAGAGTGAGAGGGGGAGGAGAATGTTTGAGAGACTGTGTGAATGAAAGCAAGGGTGAGAGATTGAGGCTTTTTAGATTAGATTCCCTCCAGTGTGGAAACAGGCCCTTTGGCCAAACAAGTCCACACCGACCCTCCAAAGAGCAACCCACCCAGACCTATTCCCCTACATTTACCCCTGACTAATGCACCTAACACTACAGGAAATTTAGCATGGCCAATTCACCTAACCTGCACATTTTTGAACTGTGGGAGGAAACCGGAGCACATCCACACAGACACAGAGAGAATATGCAAACTCCACACAGACAGTCGCCCAAGGCTGGAATCAAACCTGGGATCCTGGTGCTGTGAGGTAGCAGTGCTAGCCACTGTGCAGCGGTCACACAAAACAGAAGCTGAATGCATGACATGCAGTATGTGAGAACAAGATAGTGCATGAGGAAGGCATCAAGTGTGTGAGACTGAGGGATCAAGCGTGAGAAGGAGATTTTGTGTGTGATGGAGAATATGCATGCAAGACTGGGTGAGAGAGAATGTTTCAATGGAGGCAATGTCTAAGAAATAGCATAAGAAAGAGAATCAGGCAAGGGAAACAAATGCATCAGTGATGAAGACTTTGTGCAAATGGAAAAAGAACATGTTGGCAAAAGAGATAGTATGTGTAAGAGTGAACGAGAGAGTGAGAGCGAGTGAGTGACAAAGATGGTGCTTAACAGACAGTGTGATAGTGACAGTGTTTCATTGCAGACTGCAAGAGAGGAAGGGAGTAGGTGAATGAGGGAGAGAGAGTTTGAATGCAAGTGCATGAGTGAGAAAGGGAGACAGAGTGGATTCAAGAAGGGCCTGAATGACATGGGCTATGGCAAGAGATGGTACCATGTGGTTTGCATTATGGGAAGAATCACAGCTACAATTTGTTTTGTTTTCACTTTTGCTGGCTACAAAAACAACTTCATCTTTGGAATTGTCTGGCTGGTGGCTCAGTAGTTGGCACTGTTGCATCACAGCACCAGGGAGCAGGGTTCAATTCCACCCACATGTGTGGTGTTTGCACATTCTCCCTGTATCAGTGTGCATTTCCTCTACGTGCTCCAGTTTCCTCCCACAGTCCAAAGGTGTATAGGTTAGGTGGATTGGCCATACTGAAATTGTCCATAGTGTTCAGAGATGTGTAGGCAGGTAAGTGTGCAGCCATGGTAAATGCAGCATTACGGGATATGGTGGTGGGGTCTATCTGGATAGGATGCTCTTCAAAAGGTCGATGGGCCAAATAGCCTCCTTGTGCAGTGTAGGGATTCGACAATGATGCTTGCCTGGATGTGATGTCCCCACTGGGCGATGACAAAATGCAGGTCTCCAGTTAGCACTGGGGGCTGGATAGCAATGATTTAGATGGTGTTTAGATGGGATGCAGCTGCAGACAGGTAAACTGTGTGGGGTGGTGTTTGAACAATTACTTGGATGAGAAATGAGTTGTATGTCTGAGGGATTGTCAGCCATGTAGGCTAGGAGCCATGAGCAGCATGGTTTTGTGACTGATGTGCCAGTATGTTGTCAGTGAGGGACAACACCAACACTTGCCTGGATGTACAATGTGGCCTTTTAAATATGAATACAAGGAATGCTAGTTTTGTCAAAAGATATACACTGCATGGCACAATGTCCCAAGAACAGGTGGTGGGATGAGGCTAGAATGAGTCGAGAGTGTGGTTCTGGAAAAGCATCCGAGGACCAGGAGAATCGATGTTTCAGGCATAAGCCCTTCATCAGGAACGAGGCTTATGGGCCAGGAGGGCTGAGAGATAAATGGGGTGCCAAGTTGGAAGCTTGAGACTCGGATAAGGTAGGGGAAGGGGAAATGAGGAAACTGGTGAAATCTTCCTTCCAACCTCTCTACTCCAACCACCTCTCCAAGCGATCACATTTTCCCCCTCCACCTCCATCGACCTATCACATTCCCAGCTACCTTTCCCCGCAAGCCCACTCCCCTCCCATTTATCTCTCAGCATCCCCCAGCCCACAAGCCTCATTCTGATGAAAAACTTACATCCAAAATGTCAATTCTCCTGCTCCTCAAATGCTGCCTAACATGCTATGCCTTTCCAGCACCACACTCTCAACTCTGATCTTCAGCATCTGCAGACTTCAATTTCTCTTCAGGCTAGAATGAGGCAGCTAGTTAATAAGCTAAGTTTGTAATAATATGATGAGAAATCTTGTTAGGCCTCACAATGAGGAGCCCTCTTGAAATCGCAACAAAAATGCCACTTCAAAAGGGTAAAGATCAGCCTATAGCGTTTAAATGATGGAATGTGAATGTGGAGAGATTCTGAATGAGTGAGGTTGTGTGTGTGTGTGAAAGGAGTTGGTTTGAGAGTGAAGAAGGAAGTTTGAAATATTTGTAGGAAATGGAGAGAGAGAGAATATATGAACCTTTTGTGTGACACGGACCCACCCGCACATTCGTACATACATACATGTACACAACCTTCTTTTTGTTCTCCTTCTATCTAGAAACCCACCTGCAAAGCAGGCTGGGAGAAGTGCAAAACACAGATTGAAAGTCAATTTGTTTCCAACCCCCTCAAAACCAGCTTGGAGTGTTCATCACCAGGGGTAAATTGAGGTCAGTGTCAATAAATCCAACCCTCTTTAGCTCAACCCTCATTCCCCAGCTCCTTTTCTGGTGATTGGGTCTACTGGTCTACCAACGTCTAGCTCTGCTTCTTAGCTCTTAAGGCTAAAAGTTAGTTCTGCTGTTTGACTGAATGTTTAAACATTATTTTTATTCATTACTCATTTATTCAAAATATCATTTTATTTCTTTGGATTTTATTCTGAAATGCATAATTGTAGCAAAGCCTCACTTTTCTGAAAATTGCCCCCATCCCAAATGAGAGAAAAAGTGAATATAGTCTCCCTGTGTGAAAAAGTTGGACAAGTCCATGATAAAGGGTGGCCATCTGTCTGCCTCATTAGAATGGAGAGACAAAGACCATCCATGTTTACCTCCTTGACATCTGTAATGTACAGGAGGAAGGAATCCAATGGTGACTGTAAAGTCAGTACACAGCTGTATGTTTTTTCTCCCTTTTCCTGAAACTCTCCAATGACTGTCAGTGAGTGGGACCTCCCAACTCAAATACAGATTAGATTAGATTAGATTTAGATTAGACTTACAGTGTGGAAACAGGCCCTTCGGCCCAACAAGTCCACACCGACCCGCCGAAGCGCAACCCACCCATACCCCTACATTTACCCCTTACCTAACACTACGGGCAATTTTAGCTTGGCCAATTCACCTGACCCGCACATCTTTGGACTGTGGGAGGAAACCGGAGCACCCGGAGGAAACCCACGCAGACACGGGGAGAACGTGCAAACTCCACACAGTCAGTCGCCTGAGTCGGGAATTGAACCCGGGTCTACAGGCGCTGTGAGGCAGCAGTGCTAACCACTGTGCCACCGTGCCGCCC
Organism: Hemiscyllium ocellatum; assembly: GCF_020745735.1. NCBI lineage: Eukaryota > Metazoa > Chordata > Chondrichthyes > Orectolobiformes > Hemiscylliidae > Hemiscyllium > Hemiscyllium ocellatum. The sequence goes on from NC_083402.1 coordinate 109,466,799, forward strand.
ACATTACCCGATTACTTCTAATTGAAATAAAAGAACTTTTTAAGTACCAAGAATTGGCCTTTTAGACTGAAAAACGTTAACCTTCTGCAAATATTAGTTGGTTCCACCATTTGGTTCCACAGTCAGCACAATGACAGAGGGAAGTCTGTGTGACCTCATCATTCTTTGTTTGGTACAAAGGCCAACTAGTGGCTCAAATCTGCTACTACAGGCCTGCATTTCTAAAAGACTCAGGATCATCAAAAACTCATACAAGCGTTGCAAAAGGGAAAAATAAAGCAAAATACAAGTAGGAAAATTAAAATGCCAAAAACACGCTAAGAAAAAAAAAATCAGCTCTGCACTTTACTTCAAGAAAGAAAATGTGACAGACCTTTATCAAGTAGTCGAACCTAAACACTTAATTATGTTTAGGGACAGAATAACATACTTGTTGAATTTTAGCTATTCAAGCAACATATGCAGCTTTATTTTGTTGATCAAATGGGAAGTGATCTTCAGAAGAGATCACTGAAAATTATCAGCAAGGAGAGTCTTTACAGTATGAATGCCTCCAAACCTTCCAAGAACATTTAGAAACATCCAGAAAACATCTATGGAGTTGAAGACTAGTTCAAAGTACAAACTTAACAGCATTAACAGATTCCAACAGACAGACAGAAACCTCAAGGGTTTATTGTGTGTTTAGTTGAAGATGACACAGAAAGGGACATAAGTGTGATTTTTCTGAAGAATTTTTAGAGAGGTTGATCAAGTTAGTAATTGCCTCTGAACTGAGGGAAACATCTTCTGCGCAAGTAAAAAGGCCATACCATTTGTGCTTTGCTCGAAGATGAATGCTAGTATGAAGCCATGGTGTCTGGCCAATAACTATGACATGTTTTGGCTCAGCCGACACTATTACTATGGTCAACACAACAAGATCTATCAATGATGTGGTTATCGCACAGCTCCAAGCTGTCCAGCATTTCTTCACATCTATAATGTATGTGTAAGCAAAGGACATTGGTCAATCATATGGAGGAAATCTGAACAGAACAAAGCATGGGCAACTGACAGGCAGTACCACCCCATGATTCTGGCAGCAAAAAAAGTCTTATGAACATGTGCAAACACAAGCACATTGATCAAGTGCACAGTCAAGTGGCAAAATTGGAAGATGATCAAGCTTGTCATTTTGTTATCCTCACATACCATCTCAATGATGTAAAGTGGTCAGAAGCATTCATGAATATGAACATCATTCATATCAAAAGGCAGGTCATTATACCCTTAAAAGCTAAAGTCGACACAGAAGCTAGTCCAACCTATTACTACTGTGCAACCTGAAAGACATAATCACCAGCAAGTGCTCCATGGAACAGCCTACGTGAAAATATCTCATGCATACAACAAATCTCCAATTGCATGCAATGTTACAATTGCTATTATATCACTATGTACTATGTTACTCACAACTAGTTCTTATGTTATGAGAGATAACTGAAGTATTGTTTCATTGGGTACAAATACCTTGCTGGAAATAAAAGCACACAACACGGTGGCATATCAACTAGTATCAGTGGAAAAATATTAATGAAACTAATGGAACTAAAAGCTGACAAATACCTGGTACGTGACATGTTAGTGCTCAAAAAGAAGTCATTGCAGAGATAATGGATGTAATGGTCATGATTTTCAAAATTCCATAGATAACAGAATGGTCCCATTCAATTTGAAAGTTATCAAATGTTACAGTTGTATAACGCAAAGAAGTGTGGAGAAAAGAATAAATGCAAGTCAAGCCTGTTAGCAATCATAGAATAAAATTATGGTATTTATTAATCAGGAAATCATGTTAATGCACTTAGAAAATCATACAGTAATCAGACAAGTCTGAATCAGTTTTACAAAAGAGAACAGTGTTTAGCAACTATATTCAAGTTCTTTTGAGCAACTCAGGATGCTAGAGGAAGCAAGGACAGAAATTGTAGAGGGATTGGTCATAATTTTCCAATCCTTCTGAGATACCCTCAAGGTGGAAGAGGACAAGAATATTGCATTTTTAATAGATATTTTTATTGAAAAAAAAGAATTTTTTTTAGAATTTTAATGAAATTACAAAAGTAATACAAACAAGTATAAACATCAATATAAAATTAAATAAATAAGAAAAAAATAAATAATAACCAAAAAAAGGAGAAAGAAAACTCAACTAAATACTAATCTATCCTACAAACAACCAAAACATAAAATAGAATATCATACATGACTAGCAATAAACAACAAAGTAATTAAATAACTAGATACGTGCTCAAAATAGATTTACATCAAGTCATAAGAAAACCTGTATTTATAAGGGATTCCTCCTCTCGTGGGTCCCTGAATAGCTAGACAAAAGCCCTGCACAGTATGTCCGAAATATCTGTGTCGATATAGTTCAAAAATGGCTGCAATGTTTTATAGAATAATTCAATGTTTTTTGGTGCACCATATTTCTGAGGAAGTCAAGGGGGATATATACCATGATTAACTTGTACCAGTTCAAAAGCCCGAGAAGGCCTTCAGCTACTCAATTCACTCAAATATGTTTCCTTGCACAGAAAGAAAGAATGGTAAATAATTTCCTCCCATACACATCCAGGGAGGGAAAATCTGAAGAGCCCAAAAGCAGGGGCACTGGATCCAATCTAAACTCTGTACTCAAGATGTCTGTCAAGGCATTTGCTACTCTATCCCAATACCTATGGATCTTGTGGCATGTCCATAGACAATGCATGAGAGTGCCAAATTCTATTTTACATTTAGAACACATTGGGGATGCTCCTGCCTTGAATTTTGTGAGTCATTCAGGTGCCATATGAGCCCTGTGGAGTATCTTTAATTGAATAGCCCAAGTTCTATTACTAATAGAAATCTTTCTGACACTCTCCCAGATGTACTCCCACATTTCTAATGAGACTTCCAATCCTAATTCTTGATTCCAGATTTTAAATAATCGTCCTTGTCCTTGGATACTTTATTATATAATGAGTGATAAAGAGTGCTAACCAAGGGGGGCCCCATCAGCCATAGCACTCTCCTTTCCCTATCCAATTTGTAGGGATTGATTATCAGTGTGATCTTCTTTTGTATATAATCTCGTATTTGGAAATACCTAAAAGGTTCCTGTTAGGCAGTCCAAATGCTGGTGCAACTGCTCAAAGGACATCATAAGCTCCCCATCAAACAGGTCTCCCAAGCAGGAGCTACCGCTGGACTTCCAAGTTTTAAATGTAGCATCTGTCAGCCCTGGTTGAAATCCTGGTGCTCCCACTATAGGAGTATAAGGGGAGGTTTTTGCAGGTTACCCTCATCTTGTCGCATTATCCTCCAGGCTTTAATTGTATTTAATACAATAGGGTTTTTACAGTGGTCCATAATAGCTCTCATCTTGTCCATAAATAAAATACTGATGAGGAAATATTTTGCTTGGGAGGTCTCAATGTCTAACCAAATTGATTGTGGGTCACAAGAGACCCAATCAGCTACATAAGATAATAAGGGGCTTAATTGATACCTCCTAAAATCTGAAAAGTCCAGTCCTCCCCTTGCTTGTAGGAGCTGCAGCTTTTCTATTTTGATAAGGGGCCACTCATGATTCCAAATAAAGGAGCTGAGCCAGCCGTAGAGCTTAGGCAACACCTGTCTCGGCAGCATCAAGGGGAGCATTTTCATAGGATATAGAAGACGAGGTAGAATATTCATCTTAACTAGGCCTACCCTGCCTAACCAGGATATTGGGAGTCTCCCCAGCATTGATGGTCCTGTCTTATTTTCTCTAATAAGTGCACAAAATTAGCTTCATACAGCTGACCAAATACAGGTAGTGATAAAAATACCTCAGTACAGAAAACCTTTTAGTGACCACAAAAGGGAAAGCAAGATCCATTTGGTAAATTGCATACACTCCCAACGGCATGGCCTCAGATTTCACAAAATTGATTTTAAAGCCTGAGAACATACCAAATAAATTGATCACTTGGATTAGGCAGGGCATGGATATCAAAGGATCACTTAAGAAGAGGAGGACATCATCCGCTTATAGAGTGATTTTATGTTTGCCCGATCCAACCCTCGGGGCCGTTATGTTAGGGTCAGTTGGTATAGCTTCCGCCAGTGGTTCAATCACTAGCGTGAATAATAATGGTGAAAGAGGACATCCCTGATGACATCACCTGCCGACACTAAAGCTATCCAAACTTAAACCATTGGTGATCACCAGTGCTTTGGGATCATTATATAACACTGAAACCCATTTAGTAAATACCTCACCGACACTGAACCTTTCCAGTGTATACAAAAAGATGGCCATTCTACCCGATCAAATGCCTTCTCTGCATCCAAGGAGACAGCTAAACCCCGCATTGTTCCCTGTTGACAGGCTTGTATCATATTTAAGACCCTTCTAATATTATTAGTTGACCTTTATAAACCCCATCTGGCCATCTTTTATGCTCCAATCTTAATGCTAACATTTTAGAAAGAATTTTGAAATCTACATTTAGTAAGGATATGGGTTGATATGATGAGCAATCTTCTGAAGCCTTTCCCTTTTTAAGAATAAGAGAGATGTTCGCTTCTCTCAATGAAGGCAGGAGGCAGCCCTGTCTATGTGAATAATTATACATAATTATGTGTGCCCAGCCAGTTTCCTATAAATTCTTTATAGAACTCAACCTGGAATCCATCTGGTCCAGGCGCTTTGCCACTCTGAAGCTGCCTAACCGTACTTCCTGGGTTGTCAGGGGAGCATTCAAGATCGACATCTGCTCCGAGGTTAAGCCCAGAAGGGCCAAATTTTTAAAGAAGGATTCCATCTTCTCAGTTCTATCCTCACAGTTCTGCGATTTATACTGTTCAAAATAGAACTTTCTAAAGGCTGTATTGATCTTTTTATGATCACAAATCAGGGTACCAGCATTTTCTCTAACGGACGTAATGGCTTGAGAAGCCTTTTTCCTTTCCAGTAAGGTATCCTAAGTATCTTCCAGGCTTGCCACCATTTTCAAATGATCTCTGCTTTGCGAATAATATTTCCCTCTTTGCTGTTTGGGTAAGTACAGTTTTCAAGGCTGCTCTAAGGGCTGTGATTCTTTGTAGCTTAGTAACGGAAGGACTGTTAAGATACATTGTCTCAGCTGCCTTCGAGCGAGCCTTGAACGGGCACTGTTGCTCTCCCTTTTGTCTTTTCTGGGTCGCAGAATATGAAATGACCAGGCCTCGCGCATATGCCTTACTGGTCTCCCACATCACCGACGGGTTACTGGCCGTGCCTGAATTAAGTTCCCAGAAGGTTTTGAATTCCTGCGAAAAATGCTTTATAAATTTGCTGTCCTTCAATAAGAATGGATCCATATGCCAATGTCGGGTGCCTATCCCATCATCCCTAGTCTTGACTTCCATATATAATCCAGCATGATCAGAAATAGCTATATTACCTATTTTACAAGACACTATGGGATTCAAAAGGGTCAAGGGTGCAAAAACATAGCAATTCTGCTATGACACTTGTCTGGGTTAGAGTAGAAAGTAAAGTCTCTACCCTGGGGGTGAAGGCACCTCCATACATCTACTAGCCCTAGTTCCTTATTCAGATCCACCAGTTGTCTAGACTCAGATATATGCCCATAGTGCTCTTAGATATCCTATCTGTCTCTGGGTCCATAATACAGTTAAAATCTCCTCCTATAATTGTATGGCAGACTCCAAAAGCCATTCACTTAGAGGACGCTTCCATTACAAATTTAAAGGGATGCATCAGGGGGGCAATAAAGATTCAAAATTCCATATTCCTCTCCATGTATTAGGGCTTTGATCAATATATACCACCCAGACTCATCTTTTATCTGGCTTAACATTTGGAAAGGAAGATTCTTTCGAATAAGAATGGCTACTCCACTATTTTTTTAACGGAAAGATGAGAAAAAAGCTTGATCAAATCCACCCTGTTGTAGCTTTAATTGTTCTTTGTCAAGTAGATGTGTCTTCTGTAAGAGAGCTACGTCAACACTTTCTTTTATGAGACTTAATAATATCTTTTTCCGTTTGATTGGTGAATTACTCCCCTTGACACTCCAGGTGCATCAGCTAAGCGAATGGTTAGCCATGATCACCCAGGCAAGGGTGATACCCCCTCAAGGAGGAAGAACCCCACTCAGAAAACCTTGAATAAAGACCATAGAAAATTCACAAATACAAAAATTCTTTAAAATGTTTAAACCAACACAATTAAAAGCTATTCTTAAGTAAAAAAACAATGCAAAACATATTTGAAAGAAGACTTTCCCCCTTGCTCCCAGGGGGCATAACTACCTATCGATAACCCCACCAAAACCTCTCCTCACTAGGGCCCTGCCCTAGGCCCAGGTATTATAGAATGGAGTAGACAAATTCAAGTACTCTATAAAATGAGTGTCAAAAGTGAGTAACCAATAACCTCCACCCCCCCCCCCCCAACCACCACCCCCAACAACTGGGTGCATTTAGCAGTACAGAATAGATATATATAAAATTACAAAATTACAATCCTGGCAAGTATTAAGCAACTACATAAAATGAGAAACGAGGAAAACCACGTTCTTAAGAAAAGGGCAAGACAAAACAAACCCCCCTCACCCACAAATCGAGTTAGCCACTCAAACTATACAAAGGAAACCAAAGGAAGAGTAAAGAACAAGCCTCCCTCCCCCACTCCCAGGGAAAGATGAGTGGAAGAAGGATGAAAAAAAAGTAAAAAAGGGGGTAAACAAAGGGGAGGCAAAATAAAGTCGTTATCCATATGGTTCGAGTTCTGCAGTCCATCTGAGAGAGTCCAAGAATTCTTTTGCTGTTTTCGGCGACTCAAAGTTATAAACGGATCCTCCACGGCTAAAGCGCAGTGTTACCGGATAACGCATGGAGTTTTGAATATTTAGGTCTCTCAGATGCTTCTTTGTGAACCACGGCTGGAGAGAACTCCTGAAATAACATTATTCTGGAGCCCTTGTGCATCATGGTCTGGGGATCCTTCCCCAGGGCTCTGGAGGCCTCTAGGAGCATTTGTTTTTCTTTGTAGTATTGGAGTTGGATTAGAACTGGGCGGGGGCGCTGGTCCGTCCCGGGCCTGCATACAGCAACCCGGTGGGTCCACTCCACCCACACCCAGCCCGGTCCCGACTCCAACTTCAATAATTGTGGGAGCCATCGCTCCAAAAAGTCTACAAGCTGGCCTTCCTCTTCCCGTTTGGGAAGGCCCAGCAACCAAATATGTTTCTGATGGTCCCGATTATCGAGGTCATCAATGCGCTCCTCCAGAGTCCGGATTGGCTGTTCGAGAGCACAGACCTGACCTACGGACGACTCGGCAGTTATCTCTGAGGCTGCGGCCCGTTGCTCCGCCCCTCCAACACGCTGCTCAAGTTTCTCAATCTCTCAGTCATGTTTTTGCAGCATGACTGAGATTGACTCCCATCTGGACCGGGCCTCCTCGATGGACATGTAGATCTTTTCCTGGAGCTTGTTGACCTCGGAGATCAGGCTCGCCTCTGCAGGTAAGTCCCCTGAGGCGGCCGCAGACATCTCCGCTGCTGCGGGAGGGGGTGGGGGAGGGGTTCCCTGCCTGTTGCGAGCTGTGGGAGTTTTTGCCCTTAGTCATTTTAGAAACAACACCAAACTATCCAAATTTGATGTAAAATGACTGACTACGCTGGGCATAAGCTATCTTAAATGATTTAAAGGGTGAGGTGAAGGCAGGTGCCCCACTTTGCCCGAATCTTTGGCAGAGCACTGCAGACTGAGACTTGCTGGGTCACCACCATCTTGGATCCCCCAAAATATTGCATCCTTGATAAAAATTACCAAGAGATAGTCCCAGGAACTACAGGTTAGTGAGTTTAATTTTGCTGGTCAGAAAGCTTTGACCAACAATAAGCCAGGATCAAATTGACAGTAATTTAGACAAGGGTGGATTTATGAAGGAAATTGACATTGAATATTAAGGGAAAAATAAATGTCTTCAAATTCGATGCCAGTGCAAAGCAAGGTGTGAATATTACCTGTGAGGAGACAAACAGCCTGCAAAAAATTATAGACAGGTGAACTGAATGTTAAGGAGGGTTATGGTTGTTCTCTTTGATAATAAGAAAGTAAGTGCAGAATTTGTTTTTTTTAAAGAGCGGCCAGGGACATGGGTTCATTTCTGGCCTTGGGTGACTGTGGAGTTTGAACATTCTCCCCGTGTCTGTGTGGGTTTCCTCTGGGTGCTCCGGTTTCCTCCCACAATCCAAAGATGTGCAGGCCAGGTGAATTGGCGATGCTAAATTTTCCACAGTGTTAGGTGTATTAGTCAGGGGGAATGGATTTGGGTGGGTTACTCTTCGGAGGGTCAGTGTGGACTTTTTGGGCCAAAGGGCCTGTTTCCATACTGTAAGTAATCTAATCTAATCTAATCCAATCTAAAGATGTGTAAAATTTCTAACTGTTGATGCTGGGAAAGAATTGGGTGCACTCATACAAGAAACACGGAAAGTTTGCAGGTTGCAGCAAGCAATTAAAAAATTAAATAATATTTTAAAAAGTAAATGGTTCTCTGAAAAAGGGTCACTGGGTTCAAAACATTAACTCTGTTTTCTCTGACCGTTGCTGCCAGACCTACTGAGTCTCTCCAGCAATTTCTGTTTTTGATCCTTCTGTCAGATGGATCAATAACCAGAGGTCATGATTTAAAACTATTGGGAAATGCTCTGGACAAGAGATGAGACTTATTTTGCACTCAGGGAGATGTTGGCATCACAGAATCAGATAATTTTTAATAACACAGATGGAGGCTATTCAGCCCATCATGTCTATTTCTTTAAGAGTATTAATTCTATTTCCTGCCTTTCAATAATGTTCATTTGCAAATAACTATCTAGTGCCCTTTGAATGCCTCACATGAACCTGCCTCCTTGAGTCTAAGGCAATGCATTCTGGATCTGAGCCACTTACTTTCTGAAAGTACTTATCATCATAACCTCTTTTTGCTTCCTTAACTAATTACTTTAAATCTTTTTCATCTTGTTCTTGAACCTTTCACAAGTGGGAACAGTTTCTGCTCATTTAATCCACTCATGTCTGAATGATTCTGCCCAAAAGGATAATGGAAGCTGATTCCACAAATTTTTTTAAAGGGATTTAGACAAAAACCTAATATTGAGGAACTTATAGGGATGCATTTGTGATGTGGAGATGTAAAGTTAAGCAGGACTGCCCTTTCAAAGATTCAGCACAGCAAGCTGAACAGCCTGTTTCAATACATATACTTCTATATTTCTGTGCATTTATGAAGTAACATTAAGTAATAATGAACAAATAATGATGTGTTAATTCAATATGTTACTAACTGTATGGTTGATTAATTTGTGAAGTGACATACCACATGCTGATTGAGGATAACAAAACTTTAAAGTAGATAAAATCTAAGTTCAGTTGATTGCATTCTGATATGAGGAAATGCAAATTGAATTATTTGTTTCTAAGGATTTGACTATAATATTGGAATAAGGTGTGTGCACTGAATCCAGTTTTGGAGACCAATGCCCTTTCTTCCCACAGGAACAGAAGATGTCAAAACCAATACTGATTGAACCATTCATTCAGACAGGCAGTTAAAATTGGTGTTAGTCACCTTGTATTTGCTGGTAAAAATGTAATGTCTTTTTCAGGATCTCTGCACAGAATCAGGCTACATTCAGCAGAACCTGGGAATCAAGGTGGCATGGTTCCTACAAAAAAAAAGAGCCAAAATGAAGGTGCAATTTTGATGTGAAGCCAGAAAGATTGATTGTGTCAGTAAGCCTGCTCAGGTGATGCAGCCACTTTGAACTGAGCAAGAAAGTAGGGTGTTAACTTAAAAGTGGGCTCAATTCAAATGGATGTGCAACTAATGATGTTCAGAAAAGGGCTGATTTGGCATATAGGAATGGACCTTAAATAGTTGCTGGAAGGATCCGGGGGAACAAATGGGGAAAACTGGGGTGCAGATGGAAAAATCACAAATATTGGAGTTGGAAGGCAAGGAATGATGTGATCTACATGTAAAGGCTCGGGAAAGCAAAGGGTAATTAATTGCACTGATGAGGAAGTAAGAGCAAACAAGTTGAACACACAGCAATGTAAGGCTAAAGCTGGGCATGTGAATCTGAAGGAGCGGGGATTTGGGGCAACAGCAGATATATCAGAGGAACTAGTGAATGGGCTGATAGTCGCAGGGGCGGATTGAAGAAGGACAGAGGAGAAGCCAAAGGAAAGGAGACCATTCAGAGCGTAGTGTGGAGGGGAAGATGAGAGGGTGAACAAATCAAACTAAAAATTTACAGCCATCATCTCTTTCCTAAATTGGCTCACAATGGAAGGCCCCACAGAGAGTGCACAGTAGAAATTGGATATGTTCCTACATAGCCCAAACACATACATATAAGGAAATCAAAAAAGAAAATGAAAAGTACTCTTGGATAAACACATGGGTAACAGACTTAGAACTGTAGAGAAGCAATCACTCCAAAAGAGAGGTAAAAAGGTTCTATGAATTGCAAGCGTCAATATCCCTAAACCGTCTGGGAGGAAGGTTAGACTCACCAACTGTGGTCAAAAGTGAGTACTGCAGATGCTGGAGATTAGAGTGTGGTACTGGAAAAACACTGCAGGTCAAGCAGCATTCGAGGAGCAGGAAAATCAATGTTTTGGGCAAAAGCCCTTTATCAGGAAACAGACTTTTGCCCAAAACATCCATTTTCCTGCTCTTCGGATGCTGCCTGACCTGCTGTGCTTTTCCAGCACCACACTCTTGACTCGCCATCAGTGGTGGTGGTGATGGAGATTGCAATTCCACATTCAGCTACACAAGAGCATTCACAGGTCCGTGTGTGTGAAAGTTAAGAACAGTGCTCAGTGGTTAGCACTCCTGCCTCACAGCACCAGGGTCCCAGGCTCGATGCCAGCCTTGGGCGACTGTCTGTGTGGAGTTTGCACATTCTCCCCGTGTCTGCGTGGGTTTCCTCTGGGTGCTCCGGTTTCCTCCTACAATCCAAAGATGTGCAGGTCAGGTGAATTGGTCATGCTAAATTGCCCACTAGTATTAGTGCTTGGAGGGAAATGGTTCTGGATGGGTTACTCTTCAGAGGGTCAGTGTGGGCTGGTTGGCTGAAGGGCCTGTTTCCACACTGTAGGGAATCTAATCATACAAATAAAACTGTTTTGCAGGCTGAAAATAGAAGCAAGAAATGCTTTCTGAAAATGTAGCAGCTGCTTTGTCAAAAGCACAGATGAAGAAAATTGAATGTTTTGATTAAAATGGACTTCTGTAAAACGTTACTGTATGAAACATTAATATAAATAGAGAACTACTTTAAAGTAACAGAAATGTAACTTTTTGATAGCAAATTAGCTGTCTCTTTAGGATGCACTTGCAATCTTCTTTTGTGGGAGGTGTGATGCAATTTTATTTTAATTTATAACAGGAGTAGGCCATTCAACTCATTAAGCATTCCCAACATTCCAGTATTATCGTAGCATTTCAATACCTTTTATCCAACACATCCCCACATTCCTAGATGCCATTGGTGATCAGAAATCTATCAACCTCTAGCTTAAACAGACACAAAAACCAAGGTTCCACAGCTCACTGTGGGAGAGAAAAGGTTTACAACCCTCAAATTAGAAACGTGCTTCTTTTCTTGGACCTAAATGGCATCTATTTTAAATTGTGTCCCTTTGTTCTAGACTCCCCCCAGGAAAAAAATCTTACCTCCACCTACCCTTTACTATTTTAAGTACCCTTTAAGTTCTTTGTAAGCTTCAATGAGATCACCCTAAATTCTTCCAAACTCTAGAGCATACAGTCCCAGTTTGTCTGAAACATCAATTTTCCTGCTCCTCGGATGCTGCCTGACCTGTTGTGCTTTTCCAGCACCACTCTATCTTGACTCAGATCTCCAGCACCTGCAATCCTCACTTTTGCCTCTTACTGGAGAGAGTCATTACTTGGCATTTATATGTTACTTGCTACTTGTCAGTCCAAACCTAGACAGTGTCCAAATTTGGACATGGACCACAGTATCTGAGGAGTTGCCAGTGATGTTGAACACTTTGCAACCATTAGTGATCATCCCCACTTCTGACATTGTGATGGAGAGGAAGTCATTGATAAAGTAGCTGAAGATGTTTGGGTCTAGGACATTACCTTGAGGCACTCCTACAGAGAGTTCCTGAAGCAGGATTGACAGTCCTCAAACAACCACAACCATCTTCTTTTGTGTCAGGCATATCTCCAGCTAGCAGAGAGTTTGCACCCGATACCCATTGATGCCAGTTTTGCTAGGGTTCCTTGATGCCCACGCAGTCAAATGTGACCTTGATATCAAGAGCTGTCAATCTCAACCAGCATCTGGAATTCAGCTCCTTTGACCAAGGCTGTAATAAGGACAGGAACTGATTGGCCCTGGTGGAATCTAAACTGAGCATCACACAGCAGATTATTGCTGAACAAGTGCAACTAAACAGCACTGCTGATGACAACTTCCATCACTTTACTGATGAACAAAAGTAGACTGATGGGGTGGTAAATGTTTGGGTTGAATTTGCCTTGCTTTTTATGTGCAGGTCATACCTGGCAATTTTCTATTTTGTGTGGTAGCTGTCAGTCTTGTAGATGTACTAGAAGTTCCAAGTTCTGGAACATAAGTCTTCAGTACTATTGCTAGAACATATAGCCTTTGTGTCATCCAGTTTCTTGATATCGTGGAGTGAATCACATTGGTGAAAGACAGTATCTGTGATACTAGAATAGACCAAGATGGATTATCCACTTGGCACTTCTGGCTGAAGACTGCTTTGAATGTTTCTGCTTTATCATTTGCATTTATGTGTTGGACTCTTCCATCATTGGTGATGGGACATTTGTAGAGCCTTTTCTTCCAGTGAGTTGTTTAATGGTCCACCACCATTCACAACTGGATGTGGCAGGACTTCAGAGCTTAGATCAGATCCATTGGTTGTGGGATCACTTGGCTTTGTCTATCACTTGCTGCTTATGTTTGACAAGTTGTCCAGTTTGGTAGCTTCACCAGGCTGACTTCTCATTTTTTAAGCATTCCCAGTGCTGCTCATGGCAGGCCCTCCTGCACTGTCCATTAAAATAGGATTGATCCCCTGGCTTGAAGGTAATGGCCAAGTGGGGAAATTGCCAGACTATGAACTTGCAGATGGTGCTGGAGCACAATTCTGCTGCTGTTGATAATCCACAGCACCTTATACATGCCCAGACTTGATTTGCTGGAGCCCAGACATCTGTTCCATTTAGCATGGTGATAGTGCCACACAACGTAATGGAGTGTATTCTCAGTGTGAAAGTGGATTCATTTCATCAAGGACTATGTGGTGGTCACACTTACAGATATTTTCATGGAATCATAGAATCTCTTCAGCACAGAAAGTAGGCCATTCAGAGCATTGAGGCTGCACCAATCCACCTAAGGGCATCCACCCAGACCCACCCACCACCCCATCCCCACCAATGGTAAGGCCACATGACATTTTTACCATGCCTAAGCCACTTTGCCTGCACATCCCTGGACACAACAAGGCAATTTTGCATGATCAATTTACGTAACATCTTTGGACCGTGGGAGGAAACCGGAGCACCCAGATGAAACACATGCAGATGTGGAAAGACATGCAACTCTACACAATAGCCCAAGGCTGGAATCAAACCTGGATCCCTGGTGCTGTGAGGCAACAGTGCTAACCATGGTAGCACCCATGTCATGGGCAGGTCCATCTGCAGCTGACAGATTGGTAAGGATGGGGTCAAGTGTGTTTTTCCCTCTTATTGATTCACTCACTACCTGCTATGGACCTATGTAGTGATTATGTCCTTTAGGACATGACCAGCTTGATCTGTCATGCTTTTGCCAAGCTATTCTTGGTGGTGGATGCTGAAATTCCCCATCTAGAGTGCATTTTGTGCCCTTGTGTTTCTTCCAAGTATTGTTCAACATGACGTAGTACTGATTCACCAGCTGAGGAAGAACAGTATGTGATAATCAGCAAGAGGTTTCGTTACCTATTTTAACCTGAATCCATGAGACTTCATGGTATCCAGAGTCAATGTTGAGGACTCCCAGAGCAACTGGTGCCACCACCTCTACTGGCTCTTTCCTGCCAGTGGGACTGAACGCATCCAAGGATGGTGACGGTGGTTTCTGCGATATTATCTGTAGAGTTTAAATCTGTCAGTATGACTGTGTCAAGCTGTTGCCTGGCTAGTCTTTGAGACAACCCCTGAAAGTTTGACACTAGTCCCTGGATGTTAGTAGTAACCTATGTATTTAAAAATGTCACTGTTAGATTTTGGATTTCAAAATCCTGACATAGAGGTGGTCAATTTTGTGAAGGGCTATCTCTAAAAATCAAAAAAGGTCTGAGAGTCCTTCCAGAATGGAGACCTAATCTAATGTATGTCAAACCACTGTGGTGTTAATGGAAAACATTTCATGCTGTTGGATTTATGGCATGCACAATAGATAAAGGGGAAAGCAATGAATATATTTGGATTTTCAGAAGTTGTTTGAAAAGTTACCTTAGGATTCTTGATAAGAACCTATGTTATTAGAGGTAATATGTTAGTATGGATAAAGGATTGACTAACTAAAGGAAGATGGAGTTGGGACACAGGACATTTTTAGGATAGCGATCTGTAACTAATGGTATGCCACAGTGATCTGTGCCAGAGCCACAATTGTTTATGGTATATTTCATGACTTAGATGAGGAAAATGAAATGCTACAGCTAAGTTTGTGGATGATACAAAAATAGGTGGGAAGCCAAATGGTAGGTTGACACAGAGTTTGCAATAGGATATAGACAGATTAAATGAGTAAGCAAAAACATAGCAGCTGGAATAGAAAGTGGAAAAATGTGAGGCTATGAATTTTTGCAGGGAGGATAGAACAGCTAAATATTATATAAATCAGATAAGACTGCAGTAAAAAAGGATTTGTAAGTCCACATCCCTGATTCACAAAAAGCTGGTATCCCAGTTCAGTAAGTAATAAGGAAGACAAATGGAATATGAGTCTTTATTTCAAAGGGAATGGAGTATAAAAATTGGGCAGCTTTGCTAAAACTATACAATTCCATAGACTGACCACAACTGGAATACAGTGAAGAGTTTTGGACTCCTTATCTAAGGGAATATATACTGGCACTGGAGGTAGCCCAGAGAATTCTCATTAGGCTGATGTCAGATATGGAGGGAATGTTTTATGACTGCGAGGTTGAATAAATTGAGCCTGTACTCATTGAAATAAAGAAGAATGAGAGATGACCTTATTAAATATATAAGATTCATAGAATACTTGACAGGATAGATGTAGTAAGGGTGCTTCCTCTTGTGCGAGAGTCTAGGACCAGAGCCATATGTACAACAAGGTGAACGAACTTGTTGTACAGATTGAAATCCATGAATATGATATTGTTGGCATCATTAAGATGTGCCTGCAAAGGGATCAGGACTGGAAACTAAGAATATCCAAGGATACCTGTATTACTGAAAGAACAGGTCAATGGACAGAGGAAATGAAGTTGCCTTGTTAATAACAAATGAAAGTAGATCAATAGCAAGAACTGAGGTAGGGTCAGAAGGCATAGAACTAGTGTGGGTAGAGTTGAGGAACCGCAAAGGTAAAAAAAAAGGCCCTGATGGGTCTAAAGTAAAGACCTCCTAGCAGTAGTCAAGATGTGAAACAGAAAATAAATCAGGAAATAGAAAATGCACGTAAGAAAGGCACTATTATAATAAACATGGGGGACTGGAATATGCAAGTGGACAGGGAAAGTCAGATTGGTAATGGATCCAAAAAGTGAGGAGCTGGCCAGGGAAGATTGGATGGGGACCCTGACAGAGAACACAGTGAAGCAGCAATGGCAGGAGTTTCTGGGGTTAACTTAGGAAGCATAGCAGAAATTCATCCCAACGAAGAAGAAACATATTTAAGGAAGGATGAGGCAGCCATGGCTGATGAGGGAAGTCAGGGGTAGTATAAAAGCAAAACAAAAACAAACAATGTTGTGAAGTTCAGTGAGAAGGCAGAGGAATAGGAAGCATTTAAAAGCCTGTAGAGGATAACTAAAAAAACTACAGGGAGGGAGAAGGTAAGGGTAAGCTCGCTGATATTATAAAGAAGATTGTAAGTTTTTATTAGATATATAAAAGGTTATACACAGGCAAGAGTGAACATTGGACCACTAAAAAATGAGGCTGGAGAGGTAGTAATGTGGAGCAAAGGAATGGCAGAAGAACTGAATAGATACTTTGTATCAGGCTTCACATTGGAGACACTATGAGCATACCAGAACTTCAAGAATTCCTAATGAAGGGCTTATGCCTGATACGTTGATTCTCCTGCTCCTCGGATGCTGCCTGACCTGCTGTGCTTTTTCAGCACCGCACTTTCAACTCTGATCTCACTTTCTCCCAGAACTTCAAGGTAGTCAGGGTCAGAAATGTGTATAGTGATCATTTAAGGAGAATGTGTTAGAGAAGCTGAAAGGTCAGATGGTGGATAAATAACCTGCACCAGGTTGACTATACCACAAGGTCCTGAAGGAGATAGCTGAGAAAATTGTGAAGGCAATTGTGGTGATCTTTCAGGATTTGCTAGAGTCAGTGAAAGTTCCAGAGAGCTGGAAAATGGCTAATGCAACATCCCTGTCTAAGAAAGGAGGGAGACGGATGATAGGAAATTATAGGCCAATAACCTGGCCTCAGTCATTGGTAGGATTTTAAGAGTCCATTACTAATGATAAGATTGTTGTTTACGTGACAGTGCATGGTAGAATAGAGCTGAGTCAGCATGCCTTCATCAAGAGAAGATCTCAAGAAAAGATTTGTCTGACAAATCTGTTAGAATTCTTTGAAGAGATAATGAGCAAGTTAGACAAAGAAAAGCCAATAGAAAAGATTTTTTTTGATTTCCAGCGGGCTTTTGACAAGGTACTGCACTGGTGTTAGGGCCAAGTTACTGGCATGGATAGAGGATTGGTTGACTGGCAGAAGCAGAGAATGGTTAGTTGAGAAAATTGAAAAACTTATTAACATAGTTTGAGATATGAAGGTGTAAATATTCATCCTTCTAAATAAGCTAACACACATATACACACCAGTTAAAGAAGACAACAGAAACTTTTACTGCAGGGATTAGCTTTTTTGAAGTAGAAAGTTCTAAAGTCTAAAGTCAGCAATTCAATTTCAGGGAACCCAATGGACTGTCAGAACTCATCACATTTTACCCTTTGTTTCAAGATCTTCGGCCAGCACGAGTTTGTTTACATTCTTCTGACTTTATTAAAAAAGATAATCTCCGCACAGACTTGTCTTTTTTTTTGCGCTGTGACAGTGTGTCAGACATATGTGATAAATAGGGTATAATTTTAATGCTGGATCATAGCTTAGATTTCAATCAGGGTTTCCCACATGCTTTAAGAATAAGTTTTTTGTTTTTATAATAAATTGATCATTTTGTGTCGATTCAAGAACCTGTTGAGCATCACTTTTATTCTGTATAATAGTAAATTGAGAAGTAATTGGCCATTTTGGTGGTTGAATCAAAACATTCATGGTAAAGGGATAACTGGTGGACTTTTGGGGATTGATCGTCAGTGTATTCTACACGTCAGAGTTATAAGAGCTGTTTGTGGACCAGTTTCTTTAGGGTTCTGTTTAAATTGACTGTTAATGTCTGAGCCACGGTATGATTTTTTGCAAATTATTGATTCATGATAATGAAGCTAACATGATCCCTTCACTTTGCTCCCTATGAACAGTGCAATTGCATCACATTTAAATAGGAAATGTGTAGCAATGCATATCAATGATTCCTAAGAAGATGTCTTTTAATTCCTGTCAACAGCAGAAATTGCAATACTCACTGCCTGGAATATTACTGCGAGTTCCCCAGATCCAACCTCCACAGGTTTCAATCACTTTGTCCAAGAAATCTTTGCCGCAAAGTTTGATTTTTTCATTGATATCTTTTCCATCAGGATTATTAAAAACTGCAGAAGACTTCAACATCAGTCCATTCATCAAGATGAACACCAGACACTTCATTGTAAGTCACAAGTGATCAGCTCCAGTCTCTTTGTTTCTGTGGAGGATCCTAGAGCCAATTGCTTCATTCACTTTTTAATGATACCACTGGACAAATGGGATCTGCCTTTTATTGACTGATCTAAATTTGTCTTCCAGTTCCAAGTTCCTGTCTGACTAGATTACTTCGATTTTGAATATTTTAATATTTCTCCTTGCCCTAATTTTTATGTTGTTTGGTTCCTTCTCCCTTTTTTGCAGTTATTTTACTCCCTTACTGTGATTCATCATTATCTTTCATTAAATTTTGACCCTTCTTCAAATAGATTAGAAAATTTTCCAACACCTCAAGTTCATAATGTCCTAACCAAACCTTTTTTTAACAATTAATGTTTAGTCTAACCAATTGATGCTTTTGTAATTATTATCTAACTGCTCTTACATAGCCAAATAGCTGATGAATCTATTGTTCGTTTTGTTTTATTTATTCTTTCATGGGAAATAGCTGTCTCAAATGCTGGCACATCACTCAGTGCTCTTGGACTGTGCATTGCTGTGGATCTGGAGCCACACATCGGCTAGGCCAGATAAGGATGGAAGATTTCTTTCCTTAAAAGACAATAATGGACAAGATGGGATTTCAGTCTCATGGGGTAGAAGCATATAGTTTACTCCTGCATTGTTCCCACCAAAGTGCATAACCTCACATTGTCCCACATTACAGTCCACCTGCTACAACTTTACCCATTCTCTTAGCCTGTCCAATTCCTTTTGCAGCCTCCTCGCTTCCTCAACATGACCTGTTCCTGCAAACTTAGCAATAATGGCCTCAATTTCTTCATCCAGGTCATTCATGTATAATGGGAATAGTGGTGGTCCGGTAAAGGGATAACTGGTGGACTTTTGGGGATTGATCGTCAGTGTATTCTACACGTCAGAGTTATAAGAGCTGTTTGTGGACCAGTTTCTTTAGGGTTCTGTTTAAATTGACTGTTAATGTCTGAGCCACGGTATGATTTTTTGCAAATTATTGATTCATGATAATGAAGCTAACATGATCCCTTCACTTTGCTCCCTATGAACAGTGCAATTGCATCACATTTAAATAGGAAATGTGTAGCAATGCATATCAATGATTCCTAAGAAGATGTCTTTTAATTCCTGTCAACAGCAGAAATTGCAATACTCACTGCCTGGAATATTACTGCGAGTTCCCCAGATCCAACCTCCACAGGTTTCAATCACTTTGTCCAAGAAATCTTTGCCGCAAAGTTTGATTTTTTCATTGATATCTTTTCCATCAGGATTATTAAAAACTGCAGAAGACTTCAACATCAGTCCATTCATCAAGATGAACACCAGACACTTCATTGTAAGTCACAAGTGATCAGCTCCAGTCTCTTTGTTTCTGTGGAGGATCCTAGAGCCAATTGCTTCATTCACTTTTTAATGATACCACTGGACAAATGGGATCTGCCTTTTATTGACTGATCTAAATTTGTCTTCCAGTTCCAAGTTCCTGTCTGACTAGATTACTTCGATTTTGAATATTTTAATATTTCTCCTTGCCCTAATTTTTATGTTGTTTGGTTCCTTCTCCCTTTTTTGCAGTTATTTTACTCCCTTACTGTGATTCATCATTATCTTTCATTAAATTTTGACCCTTCTTCAAATAGATTAGAAAATTTTCCAACACCTCAAGTTCATAATGTCCTAACCAAACCTTTTTTTAACAATTAATGTTTAGTCTAACCAATTGATGCTTTTGTAATTATTATCTAACTGCTCTTACATAGCCAAATAGCTGATGAATCTATTGTTCGTTTTGTTTTATTTATTCTTTCATGGGAAATAGCTGTCTCAAATGCTGGCACATCACTCAGTGCTCTTGGACTGTGCATTGCTGTGGATCTGGAGCCACACATCGGCTAGGCCAGATAAGGATGGAAGATTTCTTTCCTTAAAAGACAATAATGGACAAGATGGGATTTCAGTCTCATGGGGTAGAAGCATATAGTTTACTCCTGCATTGTTCCCACCAAAGTGCATAACCTCACATTGTCCCACATTACAGTCCACCTGCTACAACTTTACCCATTCTCTTAGCCTGTCCAATTCCTTTTGCAGCCTCCTCGCTTCCTCAACATGACCTGTTCCTGCAAACTTAGCAATAATGGCCTCAATTTCTTCATCCAGGTCATTCATGTATAATGGGAATAGTGGTGGTGCAGGTGGACTGTAATGTGGGACAATGTGAGGTTATGCACTTTGGTGGGAACAATGCAGGAGTAAACTATATGCTTCTACCCCATGAGACTGAAATCCCATCTTGTCCATTATTGTCTTTTAAGGAAAGAAATCTTCCATCCTTATCTGGCCTAGCCGATGTGTGGCTCCAGATCCACAGCAATGCACAGTCCAAGAGCACTGAGTGATGTGCCAGCATTTGAGACAGCTATTTCCCATGAAAGAATAAATAAAACAAAACGAACAATAGATTCATCAGCTATTTGGCTATGTAAGAGCAGTTAGATAATAATTACAAAAGCATCAATTGGTTAGACTAAACATTAATTGTTAAAAAAAGGTTTGGTTAGGACATTATGAACTTGAGGTGTTGGAAAATTTTCTAATCTATTTGAAGAAGGGTCAAAATTTAATGAAAGATAATGGGTCAGCATTGGGACCACCACTATTCCCATTATACATGAATGACCTGGATGAAGAAATTGAGGCCATTATTGCTAAGTTTGCAGGAACAGGTCATGTTGAGGAAGCGAGGAGGCTGCAAAAGGAATTGGACAGGCTAAGAGAATGGGTAAAGTTGTAGCAGGTGGACTGTAATGTGGGACAATGTGAGGTTATGCACTTTGGTGGGAACAATGCAGGAGTAAACTATATGCTTCTACCCCATGAGACTGAAATCCCATCTTGTCCATTATTGTCTTTTAAGGAAAGAAATCTTCCATCCTTATCTGGCCTAGCCGATGTGTGGCTCCAGATCCACAGCAATGCACAGTCCAAGAGCACTGAGTGATGTGCCAGCATTTGAGACAGCTATTTCCCATGAAAGAATAAATAAAACAAAACGAACAATAGATTCATCAGCTATTTGGCTATGTAAGAGCAGTTAGATAATAATTACAAAAGCATCAATTGGTTAGACTAAACATTAATTGTTAAAAAAAGGTTTGGTTAGGACATTATGAACTTGAGGTGTTGGAAAATTTTCTAATCTATTTGAAGAAGGGTCAAAATTTAATGAAAGATAATGATGAATCACAGTAAGGGAGTAAAATAACTGCAAAAAAGGGAGAAGGAACCAAACAACATAAAAATTAGGGCAAGGAGAAATATTAAAATATTCAAAATCGAAGTAATCTAGTCAGACAGGAACTTGGAACTGGAAGACAAATTTAGATCAGTCAATAAAAGGCAGATCCCATTTGTCCAGTGGTATCATTAAAAAGTGAATGAAGCAATTGGCTCTAGGATCCTCCACAGAAACAAAGAGACTGGAGCTGATCACTTGTGACTTACAATGAAGTGTCTGGTGTTCATCTTGATGAATGGACTGATGTTGAAGTCTTCTGCAGTTTTTAATAATCCTGATGGAAAAGATATCAATGAAAAAATCAAACTTTGCGGCAAAGATTTCTTGGACAAAGTGATTGAAACCTGTGGAGGTTGGATCTGGGGAACTCGCAGTAATATTCCAGGCAGTGAGTATTGCAATTTCTGCTGTTGACAGGAATTAAAAGACATCTTCTTAGGAATCATTGATATGCATTGCTACACATTTCCTATTTAAATGTGATGCAATTGCACTGTTCATAGGGAGCAAAGTGAAGGGATCATGTTAGCTTCATTATCATGAATCAATAATTTGCAAAAAATCATACCGTGGCTCAGACATTAACAGTCAATTTAAACAGAACCCTAAAGAAACTGGTCCACAAACAGCTCTTATAACTCTGACGTGTAGAATACACTGACGATCAATCCCCAAAAGTCCACCAGTTATCCCTTTACCATGAATGTTTTGATTCAACCACCAAAATGGCCAATTACTTCTCAATTTACTATTATACAGAATAAAAGTGATGCTCAACAGGTTCTTGAATCGACACAAAATGATCAATTTATTATAAAAACAAAAAACTTATTCTTAAAGCATGTGGGAAACCCTGATTGAAATCTAAGCTATGATCCAGCATTAAAATTATACCCTATTTATCACATATGTCTGACACACTGTCACAGCGCAAAAAAAAAGACAAGTCTGTGCGGAGATTATCTTTTTTAATAAAGTCAGAAGAATGTAAACAAACTCGTGCTGGCCGAAGATCTTGAAACAAAGGGTAAAATGTGATGAGTTCTGACAGTCCATTGGGTTCCCTGAAATTGAATTGCTGACTTTAGACTTTAGAACTTTCTACTTCAAAAAAGCTAATCCCTGCAGTAAAAGTTTCTGTTGTCTTCTTTAACTGGTGTGTATATGTGTGTTAGCTTATTTAGAAGGATGAATATTTACACCTTCATATCTCAAACTATGTTAATAAGTTTTTCAATTTTCTCAACTAAGTCTTGATTTTATAATAAATTCAAAATTTTATGTTTATTCAAGAAATTTGTTTTATTCTGAACATAATGTGGATAAAGTTTACAATTGCCATATCGGTAACTGTGTAAAGCAATGTGAATATATGTCATAACCAGTGGATTAAAGGGTCGAGAGAGTTACGGAGCAAATCCTCCAATCATGGTCATGTTCAGAATACCTATTTGTATTTAAGTACTATATAGAAAATTTGGAAGACCTGGAGCAGTTTGAACATTTTCTTGGTTAGACAGGGTTTTAGATTACTTACAGTGTGGAAACAGGCCCTTCGGCCCAACAAGTCCACACCGACCAGCCGAAGCACAACCCACCCTGACCCATTCCCCTACATTTACCCCTTCACCTAACACAACGGGCAATTTAACATGGCCAATTCACCTAACCTGCACATTTTTGGACTGTGGGAGGAAACTGGAGCACCCAGAGGAAACCCACACAGGCACGGGGAGAATGTGCAAACTCCACACAGTCAGTCGCCTGAGGCGAGAGTTGAACCCAGGTCTCTGGCGCTAGCCAGTGACTAGTAGAATTCCACAGGGGTCAGCATTGGGACCACCACTATTCCCATTATACATGAATGACCTGGATGAAGAAATTGAGGCCATTATTGCTAAGTTTGCAGGAACAGGTCATGTTGAGGAAGCGAGGAGGCTGCAAAAGGAATTGGACAGGCTAAGAGAATGGGTAAAGTTGTAGCAGGTGGACTGTAATGTGGGACAATGTGAGGTTATGCACTTTGGTGGGAACAATGCAGGAGTAAACTATATGCTTCTACCCCATGAGACTGAAATCCCATCTTGTCCATTATTGTCTTTTAAGGAAAGAAATCTTCCATCCTTATCTGGCCTAGCCGATGTGTGGCTCCAGATCCACAGCAATGCACAGTCCAAGAGCACTGAGTGATGTGCCAGCATTTGAGACAGCTATTTCCCATGAAAGAATAAATAAAACAAAACGAACAATAGATTCATCAGCTATTTGGCTATGTAAGAGCAGTTAGATAATAATTACAAAAGCATCAATTGGTTAGACTAAACATTAATTGTTAAAAAAAGGTTTGGTTAGGACATTATGAACTTGAGGTGTTGGAAAATTTTCTAATCTATTTGAAGAAGGGTCAAAATTTAATGAAAGATAATGATGAATCACAGTAAGGGAGTAAAATAACTGCAAAAAAGGGAGAAGGAACCAAACAACATAAAAATTAGGGCAAGGAGAAATATTAAAATATTCAAAATCGAAGTAATCTAGTCAGACAGGAACTTGGAACTGGAAGACAAATTTAGATCAGTCAATAAAAGGCAGATCCCATTTGTCCAGTGGTATCATTAAAAAGTGAATGAAGCAATTGGCTCTAGGATCCTCCACAGAAACAAAGAGACTGGAGCTGATCACTTGTGACTTACAATGAAGTGTCTGGTGTTCATCTTGATGAATGGACTGATGTTGAAGTCTTCTGCAGTTTTTAATAATCCTGATGGAAAAGATATCAATGAAAAAATCAAACTTTGCGGCAAAGATTTCTTGGACAAAGTGATTGAAACCTGTGGAGGTTGGATCTGGGGAACTCGCAGTAATATTCCAGGCAGTGAGTATTGCAATTTCTGCTGTTGACAGGAATTAAAAGACATCTTCTTAGGAATCATTGATATGCATTGCTACACATTTCCTATTTAAATGTGATGCAATTGCACTGTTCGTAGGGAGCAAAGTGAAGGGATCATGTTAGCTTCATTATCATGAATCAATAATTTGCAAAAAATCATACCGTGGCTCAGACATTAACAGTCAATTTAAACAGAACCCTAAAGAAACTGGTCCACAAACAGCTCTTATAACTCTGACGTGTAGAATACACTGACGATCAATCCCCAAAAGTCCACCAGTTATCCCTTTACCATGAATGTTTTGATTCAACCACCAAAATGGCCAATTACTTCTCAATTTACTATTATACAGAATAAAAGTGATGCTCAACAGGTTCTTGAATCGACACAAAATGATCAATTTATTATAAAAACAAAAAACTTATTCTTAAAGCATGTGGGAAACCCTGATTGAAATCTAAGCTATGATCCAGCATTAAAATTATACCCTATTTATCACATATGTCTGACACACTGTCACAGCGCAAAAAAAAAGACAAGTCTGTGCGGAGATTATCTTTTTTAATAAAGTCAGAAGAATGTAAACAAACTCGTGCTGGCCGAAGATCTTGAAACAAAGGGTAAAATGTGATGAGTTCTGACAGTCCATTGGGTTCCCTGAAATTGAATTGCTGACTTTAGACTTTAGAACTTTCTACTTCAAAAAAGCTAATCCCTGCAGTAAAAGTTTCTGTTGTCTTCTTTAACTGGTGTGTATATGTGTGTTAGCTTATTTAGAAGGATGAATATTTACACCTTCATATCTCAAACTATGTTAATAAGTTTTTCAATTTTCTCAACTAAGTCTTGATTTTATAATAAATTCAAAATTTTATGTTTATTCAAGAAATTTGTTTTATTCTGAACATAATGTGGATAAAGTTTACAATTGCCATATCGGTAACTGTGTAAAGCAATGTGAATATATGTCATAACCAGTGGATTAAAGGGTCGAGAGAGTTACGGAGCAAATCCTCCAATCATGGTCATGTTCAGAATACCTATTTGTATTTAAGTACTATATAGAAAATTTGGAAGACCTGGAGCAGTTTGAACATTTTCTTGGTTAGACAGGGTTTTAGATTACTTACAGTGTGGAAACAGGCCCTTCGGCCCAACAAGTCCACACCGACCAGCCGAAGCACAACCCACCCTGACCCATTCCCCTACATTTACCCCTTCACCTAACACAACGGGCAATTTAACATGGCCAATTCACCTAACCTGCACATTTTTGGACTGTGGGAGGAAACTGGAGCACCCAGAGGAAACCCACACAGGCACGGGGAGAATGTGCAAACTCCACACAGTCAGTCGCCTGAGGCGAGAGTTGAACCCAGGTCTCTGGCGCTGTGAGGGAGCAGTGCTAACCACTGTGCCATCGTAGTCTAATCAATTTCAACAGTTTAATCTGTGTTGTAAGCCATCTGTTGTTTACAGAAAGGTCAAGTAATTTGGGGAAAAAAATCCAAGCAAACCTTTCAAAGGGATAAGAGATATATTGCCTTATACCAAAGATACATGGCTTTGAAAAGACAAAGGGGGTGCTATGCTTACAATGCTGAGCAAACCTTATAATTCTATTTACATAATCTGGAGGCAGTAAGGAAGACAATTAGGAAACTGCAAGTTTCTCTCCTGAAATAAAAAGATCATAAGATCATAAGACATAGGAGCAGAAATTAGGCCACTCAGCCTTCCGGGTCTGCTCTGCCATTCAATTGTGGCTAATAACTTTATTAACCTCATTCTAACGCTTTCTTCTGTAACCCTTGATCCTTGAGAACATATCTATCTCAGTCTTAAATATACTCAGTGACCTGGCCTTCACAACCTTCCGTGGCAGTTAATTCCATAGTTTCACCACTCTCTGGCGGGAGAAGTTTCTCTTTATCTCCGGTCTAAAAGGTCTTCCCTTTACTCTAAGGTTTACTTTGCTCCTAGTCTCTCCTACTAATGGAAAAATCTCCCCAACATCTTCTCTGTGTGTTTCAATTAAATCCCCACTCGACCTTTGAAACTCCATCGAGTGTAGGTTCAGAGTCCTCAAACATTCCTCATATGTTAAGCTTTTCATTCATGGAACCATTTTTGTGAATCTTCTCTGAACACATGTCAGGGCCAGTACATCCTTGCTTAGATATAGGGCCCACAACTGTGCACAATACTCCAAATGTGGGTCAAAAAGTGTGGCACTGGGAAAGCACAGCCATTCAGGCAGCATGAGGAGCAGGAGAGTCGATGTTTCAAAAATAAGCTCATAAGGATGAAGAGCTTATGCTCAAAACACCAACTCTCCTGCTCTTCGGATGCTGCCTGACTGGCTGTGCTTTTCCAGCACCATACATTTTGACTCTGATCTCCAGCATCTGTAATCCTACAATGCTGCAAATGTAGTCTGACCAGAGACTTCTCGAGCCTCAGAAGTATATCCTGCTTTTATATTCAAGTCCTCTCAAAATAAATGTTATCATTGCACTTGCGTTCCTAACTACTGACTCAACCTGCAAGTTTACCCTGACAGAATCCTGTATTAGAACTATTTAGTCTCTTTGCACTTAAGACATCTGAATTTTCTCCCCATTTAGAAAATAGTCCATGTCCCTATTTTTCCTCCAAAGTGCATGACCTCACACTTTCCTATATTGTACTCCATCTGCCACTTATTTGTCTACTCTCCTACTCTGCAGCCTCCCCATCTCCTCAGTGCTATCTGCACCACTACCTATCTTTGTATCATCTGCAAACCTAGCCAGAATACCCTCACTTCCTTCTTGTATGAAGTGAAAAGTGTGGTCCCAATACTGAGCCTTGCAGAACACCACTTGTCACTGGCTGCCATCCTGAGAAGACACTTTTATCCCCACTCTCTGCTTTGTGCCAGATAGCCAAGCTTCTATCCATGCTAGCACCTTCCCTCTGACACCATGGGCCCTTATCTTAATCAGTAGCTTCCTGTGCAGTAACTTATCAAAAGCCTTCTTGAAGTGCAGGTAGATAACATCCATTGGCTCTCCTTGGTCTAATCTAGTCATTACTTCCTCAAAGAACTTATTTCCTCTGGTCTCACTAAAAGTTTTTTTGTGAACCTGATCTATTTTTCAAGTACCAGTATTTCGGGCTTGACTACCTTGTAAAACCTATAAGACTGGGGTGTGCTCAATTTCCAAAGACTTGAATCCAGATTGAATGCAATCAGAATTGAACATCTTCCATCTATGGCTGTTAGCAATAGGATACACCCCAGCTAAACATCAAACTAACCAAATATCCAAGATTTTAGAAAGCCATAAAATCATACATGAAACTCCAATAAGTTTAAGCAGTTAGCTGATGACATGTGGTAGTAAACAAGTTAAAGTAGTTATCATAAATCATTTCTCTTCCATATGAGCACACAAATTAGGTAGGCCATTTGGCTACTTGAGCCTATCTGCTATTCAATTAGATTACAGCTGACCAGTTTGTCTTCTGAACTTCAGACTTCCATGTACTCTCAATAATCCTTGATTGCTTTGCCTAACAAAACAATTATTTACTTTTGCTTTAACAATATTCAATGACCTCACCTCCATCACACTTTAAAACAGGAGGTTCCAAAGTCACAAAACAATCAGAGAAATCATGTCTCCTCATCGCTGTCGTAAAAGGGTGACCATCCAATTTTTAAACAATCAACCCTATTTCTCGGTTCACCCAAAGGGGAAACATCTTCCCTTTCACTTTGTTAAGACCATTCAAATTTCAATCAAGTTACATCCTGACTCTTCTAAACTCCAGTAAAACAAGCACAGTTTCTCCAAACTACCCTCATATGACATGCCAGTTCACAGTCTCATAAACCACCTCTGAACTGTCTCTAATACATTGACATCTTCCCTTCAATAAGGAAACCAGAACTGCAGCATGACATCCTATTCGCCTGTTCATCATCGACTAAAGGAAAGCAGTTTCTTAGCCTTCTCAATACCTGCTGTATCTGAGTATTAACTTCTTGTGACTCATGCAGTAGAACACCTGGATCTCTCCTCACCTCAGAGGGATTATCCAACTTTTCAGTTGTTCTCCATTTGACTTTTATTCTTCTTGACAAAGTGAATAGCTTTGCATTTCCACATTATATTCCAGCAGACAGATTTTGTGAACCTAATCTATTTATATCCATCTGCATCCTCAATATGTTCTCTTCACAACATATTTCCCTATCTATCATTGTTTCATCTGCAAATTTAGCAAGAATGCTTTCAGTATTTCCATCTACGTCATTGACATAATCTACTCGACTGGATTCATCAGATCCTGCCAATCATGAAAAGACCCATTTAACACATGCTGTCTTTTGAAAGCTAGTCAACCTTTTATCTGGGTTGATAAATAACCTCAGCACCATGTGAGGAGTAATTAAGGACTGCCGATGCTGGAGGGTAGAGTCAAAAAGTGTGGCCGTGGAAAAGCACAGCAGGTCAGGCTGCATCCAAGGAGCAGGAGAGTTGACGTTTCGGACGTAAGCCCTTCATCTGGAATGACACTTGACTCTCCTGCTCCTCGGATGCTGCCGACCTGCTGTGCCTTTCCAGCACCACGCTTTCTGACTCAGCACCATGTGATCCCAATTTACACAATTTTATGTGGACCCTTGTCCTATGTCTTCTGGAAACCTAAGTATAGCAAGTCTAGAGGCTCCACTTTATTCACAGTATGTATTATTTATAAAGAGATAGAAACATAGAAAATTAGACCAGGAGTAAGCCATTCAGCCCTGCAAGCCTACTCTGCCATTCATTATGATCATAGCTGATCATCCAATTTAATAGCATATTCCTGATTTATCCCGTATTCGTTTAAACTCAAGAGTAATTTCCAACTCCTTCTTGAAATCATACAACATTTTGGCATCAACTGTTTTCTGTGCTGATGAATTCCTCAGGCTCTCCACTCTGTTGGTGAAGAAATTTCTCTTCATCTCAATCCTAAATGGTTTATCCCGTATTCTTAAACTATGATCCCTGGTCTGGATGTCCCATCATTGGGAAAAGACTTCCTGCATCAAATCTGTCTAGTCCTGTTAGAACTTTATAGCTTTCTACGGAATCTCTCCCTTACCTTTCTGAACTATAACGAAAATAATCCTAACCAATTCAACATCTCATGTTAGTCCTATCATTCTAAGCATCAGTATGGTAAATACTTGTCTGCACTCCCTCAATAACAAAAACCGAAACAGAAAGATTTAAAAACTTGATTTTGCATCATCATATTCTTTGTATAAATGCTCTTTTCTTCAATCCCTAGCTAATGTGAAGATTCCAGTCTAGAAATAATGGCGTAAAGCAAAAATATTTGCTGGTTCTTTGACATACATTTCACCCACTTCTGAAATGTAGATCATTACATTTTTAACCTAATCTTAAAATAATTTACCAGATATTGGGCACAAATTGTCATCAATCATGAATGGTTTCTCTGCATAAATCCCAGATACCAAACTTCTCTATCTGTTCAGTTGTATGCAATAAAGCATCAAGAATATCCCATTGAGATAGAGAGCAATGATGTGCAATTAGGACTGAGGCAAAGAGCAGAAAATCAAACCCTTTAGTCATTCAATGGTTACCAACAGAGTTTTAATTTTAGTTCCAGATCCTGCTGGGGTCTCAGACAACAATGAAGACTTCAAAGAGGACAACACAAAGACTTTTCAGAGGATGTATGACGATGATGAAATCCAACAACTCATAGCAAATTATGATCAGCAACCAATTTACAATGATAACAATCACTATGAGAAAAAGCGAGACAATTTTAATGATTATATTTCTGACAACAAGGAAGACAACGTGATGCAGCTTTCTCTTGCTGAAGGCCCCAAACATATAGAAGTGATTAAAAGGGACATGCAATTTTCAGACAGATGCTGCAATTTTGGTTGTAGCATTAAGGACCTGTCTATAGTGTGTGAACCATGATGTAACATGAACCATTCTTTTGTGCTCAGAGTATGCTGTACACATAGTTTATGATCAATCAGATGTTAAATCATGTAAACTAGACAAATTAAAAATTCCCAATAAGGACATTTGTCCAACAACAGCATTACTGGGATTCAGTGCACGGGGGCAACAGATTCTCATAAGCGCTTAAAGTCATGTAATCCACAAGCACATTGGAAAATAAAGACATTGCATCTCTAAATATTGTGCTGTTTTAATTTTATTATCATTTCTTTGAACAATCCATTTCATACATTAAAAACAATTACATATTTCCTTAGAATGTCTGCACACAACTATTTCTAACCAGGACTCCAGGATCAAAACAATAGTTTGACCATTATATCAGATTGTCGCTGGTGAAAATGAAACTAGAATTTTGAGAGTGCGAAAGTTAGAGGATGTAGGCCAGTTTTTTTATTTTCTAACTTTCATGAAGTTCAGTATATATTTCTCATGTCAACGCTGGGGATGAAGCTATTGCTAAATAACTTACAAGTTATTCTACTCATAAGAAATAATTTTGTAAAGTTAAGGTATGACAGGGTTGATTGGCTAAGTGGAGTGCATCTTATGTGGCAGATGGGAAGTCATAGATATGCCATTTGTTCTTGACAAATTCATAGGGGAAATGCGATCAGATACTGAAGCTTCGCTTCAGGGTTTGGAACAGAAGTAGTGACTGGAGTTGTTGCAGTATGCCTGTGAGGCACGACACAATATGGATAGTACAATCAGAGAAGTGATCAGACCATAGGTTAGGTATGTGCGCAAAGACAGGGAATTGATGACCATCAGGAACTCTAGGGGAACCAGATATGTGAAATACAATTTCTCCAAGTTGATCTTGCTTGGTAACCAACTTTCTAGTTTCGATACTGGTGAGGGCAATGACTCCTCAGATAAGAAGAGAAAGTACGAGATCTGTATCACTACAGGTACATCAGCTGCACAGGACCAGTAAAAACAAAGTGGAAGATGGTCAACAGTGTGGGGGGATTTGAATGTTGGTGAAATCAATGGGCATTTCCACAGTCATAAATGTGACTTCAAGATGCTACATTGCCTCCATGTTTCTAGAGTCAAGAATGTCACAGAGCAAGGTATTCTTTTGCGACAGGATGAACAGCCAGAAATTGTGGTCCACATTTGGGACTATAATGCATCATTGGGGTAGTGTGCCCCATTATTCTCAGAGTAATCACAAATATCAAGGCTTTAAAAAAAGTATGGAGAAGTCCCCAGTGTACCTGTCTTTTAGATCCTGGTTGGCAGAAAATACAAATCACAAACAAGGACATGATGGACGGCAGGAAGACTGGGAATGTGGTACTGATTATTTGGATGCTGATTAGAAAGCTCCTTCTCAATCTTCCTTCTCTAAATGCTTTCACCTGTTTTCTCAGCTGTTCTCAGACAGACACAAGTTGACTGGTTCACGCATAAAGATCTTTGAATTATTAAACATTACAGCAATTACTGAAGGAAACATAAAAAGATTTGTTTCGTGCTTAAAGATCCAATGGATATCTAATAGTTTCTTGCCATCCTGTTCACAGCCCCTACAATAACTGGTCACTAGTTCACAGATTAATCAAATACTTGTCAGCTGAATCTCCACTTGTACACAACCTTTGCAAACTGCAGTTCAACGAGTACTCAAGCAAGCCTCTTACCGTGAGTGTTAGCTTACTTGCTTTTTAAAAGTACAGTAACACTGCAGCAAACCTTTGTTTAAACAAATCCATCCTTATTTCTGTCTACAATCAAATATACTGAAAAACAAAACAATGCAGTTTTTTTGCAATATCGATGACATTGGTATGAAGAGGGATAAGGTCATGAAAGCAATCTTTTGGGCATTAGGAAATGAATTAAAAAGCAAGACCTTGGAGAGTGATCATTTCAGGATTACTTTCGTTACAATATACTCATGAGCATAGGAACTGAAGACTTGGCTGACTGAACATTTGGTTGCAGAACTGTCCTAACAAAAAGGGCAGAAACTGTGTCCAAGGGCAGGCCGGCTGCATTTTTAGAGGATGGAACTAACATGTTCCCAGGGATGTGAGGTTGTGCAGCTGGGGTGGGATTACACTCGATTGGCTGAGAGCTGGCAACCTGTGAAGGAGACCAGATTGTGGAATAATGTTAAAAAGACAAAATTAAAAGCCCAATTTCTGAATGTATGTAGCATTGACAAGAAGATTGATGGTTTATAGGTACAAAGCGGGAAATTGCCATTACAAGTACAAGATTTAATTTCCATTACAAGCACATGACCACAATGTGACCACATTCAGGAACTGAGTATTCAGATATACCTGTTATTTAGGAAGGATAGGCAGAACAGAAAATGAGGTGGAGTAGTAATGTTAACGCAACTAAGAGGTAAGTGCGTTAATAAAGGAGAAGTTTGGATCAAAGGATCATGTTGTGGAATCTAATTGCATACAACTAAGGAGTACCAGAGCACCAAACATTGGTGGGATTTCTATATAGCCTACCACATAGAAACAGCAAATCTTGTATGTGGTATAAAACAGAAATTAGAGCTGCACATAAAGTGGCTAATACAGTAACAATGTGAGACTTCAAGTTACATAACACTACTTAACACTAATGTGATTTAATATATAAATGTGAAATTATCCACTTTGACAGTACAAACAGAAAGGCAGATTATTATCTCATCCAAGATTGATTACTTAAAGTCAGCTCGTTACTTTTCCCCCCATTTAACCCTTATTGCCAAATTCACTCTGATAGTACTAAGTAATAAACTTGCTATAAATGAGCCAATGGAAAATGTAGACATACCTTCCAGATGTAGAAGCAATTTACCTGCACTTCATTTACTCTGATTGGCTATAAATTGGAAAACAGGAATGTGCAATGAAACCTGGTTGTTGTCCTAAATGAGTTCCTGAGAATAAGTATGCAGGAGTCAAGAAGGCATATAATCTGAAGGCCTTGATAGTAAGTGGATTCGAATACAGGAGCAGGAGTATTTTGCTGCAATTATACAGCACTTTTGTGAGACCACAACTGGAATATTGTGTGTAGTTTTGGTCTCCTTATCTGGGAAAGGATATTCTTGCTATAGAGGCAGTGCAGCAAAGGTTTACCAGACTGATTCCTAGGATGGCAGGACTAACATATGAGAGAGGTTGAATCGGTGAGGAAGATATTTGCTGGAGTTCAGAAGAATGATTGTGGGATCTCATGGAAGCCTATGACATTCTGACAGGGCTAAATAGAGTAAACATAGGAAAGATGTCCCAGTGACTGGAGAGTTCAGAACCAAGAGTCACCATCTTAGGATGCAGGGTAAATCATTTGACACTAAGATGAGGAGAAATTCCTTCACCCAGATGCGAGTCAACGTGTAGAATTTGTGACCGCCAAGGCCAAAACACGACAGGATTTCAAGAAGGAGTTGGATATTGCAATTGGGGCTAAGGGGACCAAAACATTTGGGGGAAAACTGAAACAGGCATAAATGGTGAAGCAGGCTTAAAGGGCAGAATGGTCTACTTCTGATCCTATTTTCAATGTTTCTATGCTTCTCATTCCCAGGTTGTGTTCAAGATGGGTTTCTAAATCAGCACATTGAGGAAACAGCTAGGTATTAGGTTATGTTAGTTTTAGTATGATGTAAAGAGAAGAGGTTGTTGATATAATTTCCAATAATCTCCCACAGGAGATTGGAGTAAAGGTTTCTGATTATTTCTTAAACCTTACATAGGAGACTGTGTATCTGAGGGCTAACTAGAATAACTAATATACTGGAAAAAGCAGTATCTTTAGAAAAATAGGTTTTTCATTATCTAAATTCTAAACTTGTACATTTCCTATATTTTAATGAACATGAGGTCATCAGCTAACATTGTTGATGTTTTCTCCTTTGTGCAGTCAGGGAACAATTAACCTTATCCTAGGTGTTTTTGTTTTCAATTCCCTATCAGTATTGGACACCTCCTGGCTCATAATCCCTCTTGAAAGCCTGTATGGAATGTTTGGATAGCATTAGTTGTTTGATATATTCTTAAACTACGGTCTAGGATACACAAGTCACATACAAGATTGATTGCTTAAAGTCTGCTCGTTACTTTTCCCCCCATTTAACCCTTATTGCCAAATTTACTCTGATAGTACTAAGTAATAAACTTGCTATAAATGAGCCAATGGAAAATGTAGACATACCTTCCAGATGTAGAAGCAATTTACCTGCACTTCATTTACTCTCCAGTAATTGCTGCTCACAATGTGGTCTCTACATTCAGGAGACTGAATGCAGACTGAGTGGCCGCTGTGCATAACACCTATGTTCTGTTCACAAAGGGATAACATTTCAGGCAGCACGGTGGCTCAGTGGTTAGCACTGCTGCCTCACAGCACCAGGGACTCAGGTTCAATTCCAGTCTCGGGTGACTGTCTGTATGGAGTTTGCACAGAACCCCGTGTCTGCATGGGGTTCCTCTCACAATCTGAAGATGTGAAGGTTAGGTGCATTGGTGATGCTAAATTGTCCATTGTTCAGGGTTAAACATATAGGAGAATGGGTCGGGGGGGGTTACTCTACAAAGGGTCGGTATGGACTTGTTGGGCTGAAGGGCCTGTTTCCATACAATAGGGATTCTATGTTCTATGGATCCTAATCTTCCATTTGCCTGTCATTTCAACAACATCACCATGTTCCAGGGCCAACGTTTCTGTTCTGGTGAAACAGAACTATTACAGGTCTAGCAATAAATTGTGAGGGCCCAACCAGACAAAGGTACTATGTAAACTTCTTCAGGCCTTAGACTCAGAGTGAAATCCAAAAAGAGAATCTGTTAAGGTTATCTATGAAGACATAAAACAAATGTTTTCTTTATCAGAGGAGAAACAGTGGACAGCAAGTTAAGAGGTACTCAACCAAATTCAAAAACAGGAAAACTGACTGAGACAGTTACTGCTCTGTGCCATGTGTGTTGAAAGATGGCCCTGATATTTTAAAACCATTGACAAGTTGAACACCAACAGCGTTTTGCAATCCTGGTTGGTTTTCACATGACAGAGGTTGATTATTTTACTTTCTCTTTGGAAAGATATAATGGGAAGTATATATCAGAAACACAAAGCATTGCCAGGTGTACAGCCAGGGCTCAACCAAAAGTGTGGCTGCCAGTCATCCAAAAAAAATTGAAAATCTCGACTCATTATGAAATCAGTGATTGCACAGGATTTCAGAATTGAAAACCACTCCTGTCGATCTTGAAACAGGGACTAGGTTCCTTCAGACTTTATTGCCAAGAAACTAAGGCAATATGCACAATGCTGTACTGGTTCGAGTGAAATATCTTGCAGAATATGCCAATGCAACCTGAAGGGTTTTAAAAATTACATTAATCTCCCATACAGTCGTTAGATTTTAATAACCCCATCTAGTGGCAGGGGATGGATACTGCTGGTAGATGATCTCCCAGAAGCAGTTGCAATAATCAGCTTTTGCCACTAGGTGGAGACCATGGAGTAAAGGGTGGACTCTACAGCATCAATATTTTGACAATAATTACAAATCATGGGCATAAGGACCTGTCCCATCATGATGGGTGAAATAACTCTCAAGAAGCCAGTATCCTGTCACCAAGTCACCCGTTATTTACTTGTGGAAAGACTTGATACTGGCACAGCCTCATCAGAGTCAGCACCACAATGTTAGAACCTCTAATACTCCTCTTTATATCTGTCAGCTTGATAGAGCCAGATTAACAGTCCCAATCAGAGAAATCATATCCTATGAGGTCAGCTGGTTGATCTCATTACAATTAGTATGATGTTACCTTCATAGAATCCCTACAGTGTGGAAAGAGGCCATTTGGCACAACAAGTCTACACCAATACTCCGAAGAGTATCCCACCCAGACTCATTCCCCTATCCTATTACTCTACATTTCCCCTGATTAATGCATCCAGCATTCACATCCCTGAACACTATGGGAAATTTAGCATAGCCAATTCACCTAACCTGCACATCTTTGGACTATGGGAGGAAACTGGAGCGCCCAAAGGAAACCCACGCAGACACGGGGAACACATGCAAACTCCACACAAACAGTCATCAAAGGATGGAATCACATCTGGGTCCCTGGTGCTGTGAGGCAGCAGTACTAACCACTGAGCCACTATGCCATTAGGTCAAAAGGATTTGAGACCAGATGGAATGAATCACTAGTGAAACCCTTAAATATGCTTCTCAACATTTGCAGGCTATAAGCCATAGAATCATTGAATCCTGACAGTGCAGAAAAAGACCGAGTGGCCCATAGAATCTGCACCAGTCTTCCAAATAGCATCCCACCTAGATCCATGCTAATGCCTCACTCTATTCCCATAACCCTGCATTTACCGAGGCGAATCCACATCGCTAGAAAAGACATTGCAATTTAACTTGGCCAATCCACCTAAACTGCGCATCTCTGGAAAACCCAGCGGAAACCCACACAGACACGGGAGAACGTGCAGACACCACACAGACATGGGAGAACGTGCAAACACCAAACTGAGAGTTACCCAAGGCTGGTGCTATCAGGGCTAACAGCAATGAGTCAACAGGTTTTTTTAAACCAGCCTTAATATTCACCTTTTCTATGTTTCAAGCTCCTGGAAGCTATTAACACGTTCTTACATGATGGTGAGCAGGTCCAGATAAATGTTATTATACAGCCACAAAAGGCCCAAGTAAAAAGAAGCCCAGCAGCTCATAGAGAACAGCAGGTGAAGAATTGAGGCCCATCCAGCAATCAAACCACAAAGGGGAAATGTCAGCAACTAGTACAGACAGCACTGTAACAGACATAGCTTTCAGCTCCAGAAAGCACTGAGCTCTACCCGACTCACCCACTAACTTTCTGAATCATACAGTGCCCCCTTGCAGGCAGAGTGGGTGCAAGCCTCTCAACTCATTCAGCTGAGAAGATACAGAATTGAAATCCACTGCAATAAAAACAACAGGAAAAGCTTAGGGGAAAGGCATTAACCAATACTTAACAAGGTCCCTATGATGGCCATCCACAGGCAATGATAAGCCATTGCCCAGATAGCTAAAAGACATGGCTATGATAACTGTCCAATTAAAACAATGCTCACTTAAAAATGCATGTGTCTATAAAGTCCAAGCCAACCAAATAGAAGTCCTTCACAATAAAACGACTTCTTGTGACGATACCATAGAGCATGAAAATCAAAATTGGAGTCCAATATCAAAGGATATGATACTAAAATCAAATGATGCACAGGCGCAGGAATCACGACAGTCTGATTGACATAAATGGCTGCAGAACATTATCCCTCAGCCTTCATCTGTCAATCTTCCAGGCCCCTGAAGAAACCAGATTCAAAGTCGCAAGGCAGTTTCAAGGAAATCTAAGACAAAAGGCAGGGAAGTCTTCAAAGTTTCACTGCTGTAATAAAGGCAGAACACTGCAGATGCTGGAAAACTGAAACAAATACAGAGAATGCTGAAGAAACCCAGCAGGTCTGTGGAAAGAGGAATAAAATTAATGTTTTGAGATTGGTATGACACCTCTTCAGGCAGTTCAAAGAAGGTTCACAAGGATGATCCCTGGGGTGGAGGGGTTATCATATGAGCAAAAGTTAACCAGGATTTTATTCATTCAAGGGATGAGGGCTTCTCTGACTAGGCTAGCATTTATTGCCCACCCCAGAGGGTAGTTAAGAGTCAATCACATTGCTATTGGTCTGACATCACATGTAGTCCAGACCAAGGAAGGATGGCAGTTTCTTTCCCTCAACAATATTAGTGAACCAAATTGGTGTTCTAACAATTGACAATGGATTCATAGTCATCATTAGTTCTAATTCCAGATTTTTAAAAAAAGATGAATTCAAATCCCACATTTACTGTGGCAGCATTCAAACCCAGGTCCCTCTGCGTAGCGACATGCTGTAGCATTTTACCATTCAAGTAATAATCCTTTTTACTGTTATTCCTATCAAAATGGATGACTTCACATTTACCGGCACTG